>NC_064927.1:311624531-311927562 GCF_023897955.1 Schistocerca gregaria
CCCAATCTCGACTGGCTGGGGATCCTCAGCTGCGTTCCCGATGAAGGCATGCCTCCCGAGGTGCTCGCTGCCAAGAAGGACCTCTACTGGTTCTTCATATCAAGGCCCTTCCGGCAGGATACGGCCTCGTATCTGGTGGACATGAGCCAGTCACGTGCTGCGTTCCTCGCAGAGATACTCAAGTATGTCCGCATGCGCTTCGAAGATAAAACGCTGAGTCATGCAGTCGCTTACGTGGCTCCATTCGTGTCCAAGAACGGCCCCGGGTCTGTTCCCATCAGCTACGACGAAATACTACCTGAGGAGGAAGATGAAGCCGTACGTGGGGAAGCTCGTTTCAAGGAACTACTCTACCAGGTGCGTCAACCGCATTACCGCGTTTTTCATGACGTTGCTTGTGGCAGAGCATCACAGCCTCCAAAAAATAAGGTTAAGTAATCAAGTTTCTGAAACTTCCTGGCAGATTAAAACTGTGTGCCCGACCGAGACTCGAACTCGCGACCTTTGCCTTTCGCGGGCAAGTGCTCTACCGGTCGGGCACACAGTTTTAATCTGCCAGGAAGTTTCATATCAGCGCACACTCCGCTGCAGAGTGAAAATCTCATTCTGGAAACATCCCCCAGGCTGTGGCTAAGCCATGTCTCCGCAGTATCCTTTCTTTCAGGAGTGCTAGTTCTGCAAGGTTCGCAGGAGAGCTTCTGTAAAGTTTGGAAGGTAGGAGACGAGATACTGGCAGAAGTATAGCTGTGGGTACCGCGCGTGAGTCGTGCTTCGGTAGCTCAGATGATGCCGGCATGGTAGCTCAGCGTGTTCGGTCAGAGGCTTAGCTGCTCTCTGTAATAAAAAAAACTGAGGGAATGGATCAATAACAAACTTCAACGGGCGTCAGGGGACGTCCGGCAAGAAAAATTGCAACGAACTATAACGAACAAAATGAGACAAACAAAAAAGATGGTAGAGCACTTGCCCGCGAAAGGCAAAGGTCCCGAGTTCGAGTCTCGGTCGGGCACACAGTTTTAATCTGCCAGGAAGTTTCATATCAGCGCACACTCCGCTGCAGAGTGAAAATCTCATTCTGGTAATTAAGTTTTTGTTTGTCTGCACGTAACAGAACAAGAGTCAACTCTCTGAAACCAACAGGTCACAGTAAAGTAATACCTCGCTAACGGAGGAAAAAAAACGGTGCACCCGATTGATAAAGTGGAGTATCGTGCGGTACTGGAGGTGTGCCAGGTCAAACCTGATGGCTACTTCTGAAAACGAAATAACGAAACAATACTCGATTGTCTCGTCAGACAACACCATATTGTCTTAGCTCTTCTAGTGGTGTGCTATAGTATTGTGGCGCAGGATTTCAACGTGTGCCACACATGTACCTGTAAAAAAAATTAATTATGTAACTTTATTGTCTCAAGGCCATTGAAACGTCCCCTTATAAAAATTAGTGAATCACTGTGCTGATAAACCCCTTACGTTATTTGATTTTCAAACAGCTGAGCAGAACTGAATGTACTCAGACATTTCTCTCTTTACTCATTCTGATCATCACTAAACTGACGCACAATATTTTTAGTCCAACGCAATCTGACATATAATAATCCCTACAAAAGAATGGCCTTCACTAACAATAATCTATACCTTTCATGAACCACTTACCTCACAAAAATACTCATTACTCGAACTACTGCAATACAGCGAGCGCCAATACTGCCAGCTAAATAAAAGATTCAAACTACTGAAGGCACTAACTACTGATAGGCATAGTTTGCAAATGAAAGATTTTGATAGAGAACAAACAATGCATTTACCTTAATAGTGTTCATATCCAGTCTTGTAAATTTACTATCTCTGTCCAGATATCATCCGCTTTCAAAACGCCGCCATCTCACTCCCCATATCCACCACTGCTGGCGGCTCACCTCCAACTGCGCAACGCTACGCGCTGTTAACAGCCAACTGCGCAACACTACAATAGCGACTATTTCAACAATGCCCACCAGCCACAGACTGCACACAGCACAGACAGTGATTTTCATACAGAGCGCTACGTGGCGTTACCAACATGAAAACCTAAGCAGCCTACTTACACGATGATTACTATTTTACGAATACTCATTGTATATTTCGGCTCGTTTTAAATTTCCATAATTTTTTTCGGGCGTAACCGCAGGAATCGTAGACAGCTTCAAGTGCGATTCAAACGATGCTGAGGCGAGAGTAGGACGGCAGTGGAAATCACAGAGCATTTTTTTCTCGTTTGCTACTTGACCCAGACCCCCGACAATGGATATTTCAGCGCATTTCTTACCTGATTTGCGAATTGACCCCTGACTCCTGGTAAGATAACAACTTAATTAATTGGTTACTGATTGGTCTCTTACATAATAGCGCTTTCGGTCTGACCACTTTGTCTCACGTCCCCTCCCCTTCTCCACCGTCCCTCCCTGGTATAGCATTTGAGGGATCCGATAGCGTTTCAGTATCGACCTGTTTCGGCCAGTGAGCTCCTGGGGTGGGGGACTCACATGGAGTAACATTTTATGCTATCAAATGCCTGAGCACCAGCAGCACCCTTTGCCCAACAGCACAGGCAGAGGCACTAGCCTTCGAAACTCGCAAGTGTTGTAAAACAGCGATCTAGAGCAGCACCAAGAGCCAGTAAGTATTTATCAAATATATCTGCGATACTATTGCTGTTACAGTTCATTATAACTGATGTAGTTTCTGTTATAATTGTTTGTTTCAGCAGTGTTGCTTCCAGTGGCGCGACATTAGACCACAGAGCAACTCCAATATGGCCGTTCCAATATATAGTTGTATTGTCTGCAGTTCACTTTCGCGCCAGCACACTGTGGTGTGAAACTATAAATTAATATTTCCCTATCTGTTGTAATGCTACAGCGGCGTGAGCAGATAGTTGAAGAAGTTATTATTTTTGTGTATGACAGTCTACCTGTCGGGGCAGTAATGCAAACACACAGTGGTGTAAGGTCGGAAAAAAAATTATTACTGTGTGTTAACGCAATGTGAGAGTGGTACTATTATGGATTTGTCACCCCAATCGTCTGTCTGTGGAGGCAGAAACAGCCTCGATGTACCAGCAGCCGCAACTGCTCTAAAAATGTTTGTTCTGGAACAGGGTAGCATAAGGAGAGGATCACTGTGCCTATACCATGTTGCGTCACATGCGGTCTGTTATGCCATTCGAGGCACCAGGCGGATATATCAGTACTCCCAACATGATTTTTAAGTACTATCGTGATATAGCTGAGCCAGTAATGATCTGTCAAACGGTTCAAATGGCTCTGAGCACTATGGGACTTCACTGGTGAGGTCATCAGTCCCCTAGAACTTTGAACTACTTAAACTAACTAACCTAAGGACATCACACACATCCATTCCCGAGGCAGGATTCAAACCTGCGACGGTAGCGGTCACGCGGTTCAAGACTTTAGCGCCTAGAACCGCACGGCCACTCCGGCTGGCAATGATCTGTCAGTCAGCAAGTTAAAAACATCTGGTAAGGGGAAATATTTCTATGTGTTGCTTATGATGTGGCAGTAGTGCACTGGACAGGCACTCCTCACTCCGTCTTCAGGCCACAAGTGGCCCATCGGGACCATCCGACCGCCGTGTCATCCTCAGTTGAGGATGCGGATAGGAGGGGCATGTACAGGACAGGCAGTTTAACAAAAAATTAATTAATGTTCCCCTGCCAGTCGTGGGCAGGAACTCCTGTATTCAGCTGGCTTAATAACGCAGTGCGAGTTCTGTCCATTGCACGTCGTCTGTTCGGCAATACTGTGGTGTCAGTAGCCGTGACATGCTAACGCGAATAAGTGCTGCACGCTCTCTAGCTAAAAAGGACACTGTGCCGCAATGCTAGCTTCCAGCAGCACAATGCTGTGAGTGTGTGGGGCAGTGGCAATAGAGCCGAGCCAACATATCTCCAGCAGAGCTCCACTAGCACGCACTGACGCTGAGACACATTTAGTTAATATTTTCCTACCTGTCGTGAGCACCAGCGCCAATACGCACACACAGTGGTGCAGGTAAAAAAATAATTGTGAGTGTGAGGGATTAATAATTTCAAATGGTTCAAATGGCTCTGAGCACTATGGGACTTAACATCGGTGGTCATCGGTCCCCTAGAACTTAGAACTACTTAAACCTAACTAACCTAAAGAGATCACACACATCCATGCCCGACGCAGGATTCGAACCTGCGACTGTAGCAGTCGCGTGGCTCCGGACTGAGCGCATAGAACCGCTAGACCACCGCGGCCGGCGATTAATAAGTGATCCGGTTTAAGGATACTGCTAGACCTGATACCTTAGTACCAGCAAGGGCACTTTGGCAATGTTGCAGAGCACGAATTGCTGTAGACCCCACATTTTTTTCTTGTAGAGGTGTTGGTCATTTGGCTCGCTGGTATTCAGAGTGTAAATGGGCGATAAACCGCCGGGAAAGGTAATCTGTAAGGTTTGTGAGTACTGAGTGTATGAGTTAGTTATTTGTGTTTCAGGTTTTAAACACGGTAAGAGTTATAGCAGGCAAAATGATAGAAACGCGTGCTGCAGCTACTAAAGAGAGTGTCCGTGGTTTAAGAGAGCAAGTTTGCGTGTTAACAAACGAAAATTCTCTCCAGAAGCAAAAGCATGAGTAACTTCTTCGTAGATTTGAGGGTTTGGGAACCGTCCAGATACAATTACAGATTGAATGAGAGGAAAATAATGTTGTGTTGGCGATTGCTCCTTCTTCTTTTGATCCGACTGTAGCTACACTTATAAGTCCTGTTTAGGGCAAAGAAACGGAAGATGTGCCGATATTCATTAATGATATTGCAACTACTGCTGCAGTGAGAAGTTGATCGGATGAAGTAACCTTTCATGTGGTTAACTTGTTTTTGACAGGGGAAGCCAACTGGGCCCACATGCTGCTGTGAGCAGTTGACATCTTGCGTTGCTTTACCCGAAAAAGGTCTTATAAGTGCTGCTACAGCCGGATCAAAAGAAGAAGGAGCAATCGCCATCACAGCATTATTTTCCTCTCATTCAAACTGTAATTGTGTCTGAAAGGTTTCTAAAGCCTCAAATCTACGAAGAAATTACTCATGCTGCTTCTGGAGAGAATTTTCGTTTGTTAACACATTAACTTGCTGTACTAAAGCAGGCACATTTTCTTCAGTACTTTCAGCACGCGTTTCTATCATTTTACGTGCTTTATCACTTACCGTGTTTAAAACCTGAAACACAAATAACTAACTGATACACTCAGTACTCACAAACCTTTCAGATTACCTTTCCCGGCGATTTGTCGCCCATTTACACTCTGAAGACCAGCGAGCCAAATGACCAACACCTCCACAAGAAAAACATGTGACCTCGACAGCAATTCGTGCTCTGAAACATTGTCAAACTGCCCTTGCTGGTGCTAAGTTATCAGGTCTACGATTATCCTTAAACCGGGTTACTTATTAATCCCTCACACCTACAATTATTTTTTTACCTGCACCACGGTGTGTGCGTATTGGCGCTGGTGCTCACGACAGGTAGGAAAATATTAACTAAATGTGTTTCAGAGTCAGTGCGTGCTAGTGGAGCTCTGCTGGAGATATGTTGGCTCGGCTCTATTGCCACTCCCAAACACGTTCACAGCATTGTGCTGCTGGAATCAGCATTGCGACACAGTGTCCTTTTTAGCTAGAGTGCGTGCAGCAGTTATTCCCGTTAGTACGAGGTGCATTCAAGTTCTAAGGCCTCCGTTTTTTTTTCTTCGGGCTGGAAAGAGATAGAAACATGCGCATTGTTTTAAAATGAGGCCGCGTTCATTTTCAATATGTCCCAGAGATGGCAGCACCGTACGGCAGATGGAATTTCACTGCCAGCGGCAAGAATGAGAACTGTTTTCAATACTTAAAATGGCGACGTTTTCCTTACTTGAACAGCGTGCAATCATTCGTTTTCTGAATTTGCGTGGTTTGAAACCAATTGAAATTCATCGACAGTTGGAGGAGATATTTGGTGATCGAGTTATGGATATGTCGAAAGTGCGGTCGTGGGTGCGACAGTTTAATGAAGGCAGAACATCGTGTGACAACAAACCGAAACAACCTCGGGCTCGCACAAGCCGGTCTGACGACATGATCGAGAAAGTGGAGAGAATTGTTTTGGGGATCGCCGAACGACTGTTGAACAGATCACCTCCAGAGTTGGCATTTCTGTGGGTTCCGTGCACACAATCCTGCATGACGACCTGAAAATGCGAAAAGTGTCATCCAGGTGGGTGCCACGAATGCTGACAGACGACCACATGGCTGCCCGTGTGGCATGTTGCCAAGCAATGTTGACGCGCAATGACAGCATGAATGGGACTTTGTTTTCGTCGGTTGTGACAATGAATGAGACGTGGAGGCCATTTTTCAATCCAGAAACAAAGCGCCAGTCAGCTCAATGGAAGCACACAGATTCACCGCCACCAAAAAATTTCAGGTAACCGCTAGTGCTGAAAAAATGATGGTGTCCATGTTCTGGGACAGAGAGGGCGTAATCCTTACCCATTGCGTTCCAAAGGGCACTACGGTAACAAATGTTTTGAAGAACAAATTCCTTCCTGCACTGCAACAAAAACGTCCGGGAAGGGCTGCGGGTGTGCTGTTTCACCAAGACAACGCACCAGCACATCGAGCGAACGTTACGCAACAGTTTCTTCGTGGTAACAACTTTGAAGTGATTCCTCATGCTCCCTACTCACCTGACCTGGCTCCTAGTGACTTTTGGCTTTTTCCAACAATGAAAGACACTCTCCGTGGCCGCACATTCACCAGCCGTGCTGCTATTGCCTCAGCGATTTTCCAGTGGTCAAAACAGACTCCTAAAGAAGCCTTCGCCGCTGCCATGGAATCATGGCGTCAGCGTTGTGAAAAATGTGTACGTCTGCAGGGTGATTACGTCGAGAAGCAACGCCAGTTTCATCGATTTCGGGAGAGTAGTTAATTAGAAAGAGAATCGGAGGCCTTAGAACTTGAATGCACCTCGTAGTACCACACTCGCATTGCGTTAACACACAGTTACAATCTTTATTCGACCTACACCAAAGTGTGTTTGCATTACTACCCACGAAATACAAAAAATATTAATTTTTTCAACTACCTGCCCACACACTGTAGCATTAAAAGAGGTAGGGAAATATTAATTAATATTTTCACACCATTGCGTGCTGGTGCGAAAGTAAACTGTAGGCAATGCAGCCCGATATTGGCTCTGTGCTCTAATGTCGCGCCACTGGAAGCAACACTGCTGAAATAAACAGTTATAATAGGAACTATATGAGTTAAAATCAATTATAACACCAACGTATCGCAGATATATTTGATAAATATTTACTAGCTCTTGCTGCTGCTCTAAATACATTTTTTGCAACACATGCGATTTTAGAAGGCTACTGCCGCTGCCAAAGCTGGTGGGAAACTGATGCTGCTAGTGTTCAGGCTTTTGCTAGCATAAAATGTTACTCCACGTGAGTCCCCCGCCACAGGGCGCATCGCGTCGATACTGAAACGCTATCGGATCCCTCAAATAATATACGTGTGGGGAGGGGGAAGGAGGGGAGAGGAAGCCAGAGAGTGTGGCCCAGACCGAAAGCGCTATTATATATGAGACGAATTAGTAACCAATTAATTAAGTTGTTATCTTATCAGGAGTCAGGCGTCAATTTGCGAATCAGGTAATAAATGCGCTGGACCATCCATTGTCTCCCTACTGTGTGGCTGGATTGAAGAGTTTTTAGTGAACAGAACACAGCATGTTGTTCTCAATGGAGAGACGTCTACAGACGTTAAAGTAACCTCTGGCGTGCCACAGGGGAGTGTTATGGGACCACTGCTTTTCACAATATATATAAATGACCTAGTAGATGGTGTTGGAAGTTCCTTGCGGCTTTTAGCGGATGGTGCTGTAGTATATAGAGAAGTTGCTGCATTAGAAAATTGTTGCGAAATGCAGGAAGATCTGCAGTGGATAGGCACTTGGTGCAGAGAGTGACAACTGACCCTTAACGTAATACATAGAAAGAAGGACCCTTTATTGTATGATTATATGATACCGGAACAAACACTGGTAGCAGTTACTTCTGTAAAATATCTGGGAGTATGCGTGCGGAACGATTTGAAGTTGAATGATCATATAAAATTAATAGTTGGTAAGGCGGGTCCCAGGTTGAGATTCATTGGGAGAGTCCTTAGAAAATGTAGACCATCAACAAAGGAGGTGGCTTACTAAACACTCGTTCCATCTATACTTGAGTATTGCTCATCAGTGTGCGATCTGTACCAGATCGGGTTGACGGAGGAGATAGAGAAGATCCAAAGAAGAGCGGCGAGTTTCGTCACAGGGTTATTTGGTAAGCGTGATAGCAAACTCAAGCGGCAGACTCTGTAAGAGAGGCGCTCTGCATCGCGGTGTAGCTTGCTGTCCAGGTTTCGAGAGGGTGTGTTTCTGGATGAGGTATCGAATACATTGCTTCCCCGTACCTATGCCTCCCGAGGAGGTCACGAATGTAAAATTAGAGAGATTCGAGAGCGCACCGAGGCTTTCCGGCAGTCGTTCTTCCCGCGAGCCATACGCGACTGGAACAGGAAAGGGAGGTAATGACAGTGGCACGTAAAGTGCCCTCCGCCAGACACTGTTGGGGGGGGGGGGGGGGGGGCTTGCGGAGTATAAATGTAAATGTAGATGTACTGGAAAGTATATGTTTCACAAGGTGTATAAGCATGAAACCGGAATTTGGTTGCAATAATTACACGTCTGTTTCCAGAATGAGATTTTCACTCTGCGGCGGAGTGTGCGCTGATATGAAACTTCCTGGCAGATTAAAACTGTGTGCCCGACCGAGACTCGAACTCGGGACCTTTGCCTTTCGCGGGCAAGTGCTCTACCATCTGAGCTACCGAAGCACGACTCACGTCCGGTACTCACAACTTTACTTCTGCCAGCCTCTCGTCTCTTACATTCCAAACTTTACAGAAGCTCTCCTGCGAACCTTGCAGAACTAGCACTCCTGAAAGAAAGGATATTGCGGAGACATGGCTTAGCCAAAGCCTGGGGGACGTTTCCAGAATGAGATTTTCACTCTGCAGCGGAGTGTGCGCTGATATGAAACTTCCTGGCAGATTAAAACTGTGTGTCCGACCGAGACACGAACTCGGGACCTTTGCCTTTCGCGGGCAAGTGCTCTACCATCTTTTACACATCTGTTGTTTGAAACCAATAAACAACATTCTATTCAAAATTATCTCCATTGATTTTTATGTATTTCTCCCACGTCTCCGGCAGACTATGAATGCCACGCCAAAAAAACAGCTCTTCTTTTGAAGAGAACCAGTCAGCGAGCCATTTTCGCATATTTTCACACATTCAGCGAGAGTGTGCCCCAGTGATGCAAATAGATGATAATCGGACGGAGCCATGTCTGGGAATAAGCCGAATGCTCTAGTATTTCCCAACTGAACGCCTCGATCGTTTCTCTGGCCAGTTTTGCTGCGTGTGATGGGGAGTTATCATGGAGCAATATGACTTTGGGTTGCCTTTTCCCACATTCCGGTCGTTTTTCCACGTAATGCTCGATTTAAATTGATCATTTGCTCAAAAATCAAATGGCTCTGAGCACTATGGGACTTAATGAGGTCCCCAGTCCCCTAGAACATACAACTAATTTAACCTAACTAACTTAAGGACATCACACACATCCAAGCCCGAGGCAGGATTCGAACCGGAAATCTTTTTATTTGCTTGGTGTCTTTCATTCAGTAGATGCTGAACCCTTTTTCCCACTTTCTGCACGTTTCCGATAGCTTTCAACCGAAGATAAACGGCTTTCTGCATCACATTTAATTGTTCCACGAGTTGTTGAGTTTGAGTAGCATCTTCATCTAATAACGCTTGAAATTCGTTGTCTTTGAACTTTTTCGGTAGTTTCCAGCGCTCGTCATTTCCCACGTCAAAATCACCACTTTTGAAGTTTTTGAACCACTCGTAACACTGTGAAAGCTTCGACAAGCATTCGATGCAATTCTGCAGCACTTTTCTTCAAATGACAACATAACTCGACATGTTTGAAACAGGTATTGATGCATGGAACTTGGGTTACTCTGTGTTTGACGTTCACCGTCAGCTATTACAGGAAGCAGATGGTGCTGCAGAAGCAATAATGGGCCCTACACTGACGGCTAGCACCATATATAGGGAAACTCCGGTTTCACACTTCAACACCTGGTATTTGGAAAGCAAGTATGTTTTACACCCAGTTCAATGACACCCACTTTAGGTGGCTTCTGTAGCGTGTAGCTCATGAAGGAGAAAGACAGATATTTTATAACACAGAAGAACATTTTATATTACACTATTTGGCCAGTTAATGACCACTTAGAATCTAAGACTAAGGTACAATCTTTTTCGTATTATCTTCCCAGAACTTCTTCATGTGTTGGATGATGCCGTGCCTCTGTTCATTCGACTTCACCCTCCTAGGATGTGGTTTTTGTCTCTGGACAGGATATCTTGCAATACTGATCAGCCCGAAATTTTCCCTGTCCTGTCTAGTGTCTACTGCCTCTTTCAGCCTGTGTTGTTTTTAAATTTAGAAATGAAATAAAAAATTTTCTTCGTTAGCCTGTTGTCATTCACTCTGCAACTATGATTGTAAAACTTTAGTCTCGTCTTTCTTACTGTGTCTGTGATTGTTTCTATCTTTCTGTATATATCTTCATTTCTTTTCTTGGTCCAGTTGTTATCTTAGTTATTTTGTGGTCCTAAAATTTTGCCTTCTTTCTTTTCCATTTCTTCTTGCTCACCTCTTTTATTTAATGTCAGGAATTCAGATCCGTGAGGTGCCTCCAGTTTAATTACTCTTGCACAATGTTTAATTTTGTCTGGAATGTTACTGATCTTTTATTATATCGTTTTTGGATCAGTCTGTATGCTCGTCCAATTTTCTTCGATCTTTCTTTAGTTGTGGTGTTATCTAATCCATTTGATTGTATTCACTCTCCCAAGCACTTAAGCTTCTCAACTCTTCTGATGTTCCTGTGATGTATTCGTCTATATTTTTCTCCAAGAATATTTAATGTAGACCAATTCGAATAAAAAATTTCATATAACAACAGTCCAATTTTTATTGACTGCAGAGTTACACCTGTTAGAATGTAATTGGAGTAAATATTCAAAGAAGTTGTTAAAGAAAGACGTGTGATTAAGATCAAGTTGATCACCATAAACTCCACCTCTAACGTCAATAGACTTTCGTATTCTCCTGACGAAACCACGTGTGGCTCCTCGGAGCGATAAGTTCGTCTCTTATGTTTATGTTTTGTTAGTTTACTTCACGTTTCTAATATCCCCATATCTAATGAGGCCAATAAATATGACCATTTCTGGTTATACGTGTATATTTTCTGGGAAATGGAAGATTTAAATGATTTAGCACATGACAACTAGAATTTTTCAGGGATGCCACCTTTGTGGAAGAACATACTCATTTACTCACCCTCGTAGTCAAAGGAATTTCTTTCGTGTGTAAGTACGTTCGACTTGCTTAAACGATACAGTAGCATTAGTCAACCAATTAGAACCACAGTTTAAAAATTCAGTTATGTAAACTCAAGCTCAACTTGAACTTCAAAACAAATATGACAATCGATAATTATCCGTTAGCAATCGCATGCGCAATGAAAACTTACCTCTCTAAGCAGCTGTATCTCTGTAGCAAATAAAAAAGGGCACATCTTATTTGGAATTTCTTATTAGAATTAAAATACAAGTACTGATTTCCTGTGTGTTTGCTTTTTTCTCACAGCTGCCATTTGCGTAGTGATTTTCCGAGCTGCAAAAACAGGTGATCATCAGCTGTCAATCAAGTTTACAGTTTGTATGAAGGCTGCTTGCCACGTCAGGACCATACAAAATTCCCTGCACTGTGGTCAAGTACACGCAGGAACTACCATATGAAGCATCAATAACGCACGAGAAATTATCGCCTGGGCAACACTTATAAATCAGGAGTACAAATCATGCACTGGAAGCAGGGAACAAACAAATTCGACTTTCTACGTTGCACTTTTATCAAAGTGTAATCGCTATTATGCTGGGGTGTACTACACAGAGACCAAATAAGATCGAAACACAAAAAACAACTGTAACAGAAAATTACAAGGACTGACATTAGAAAAGTTGTAGGCGTTCGTGCTAAATGAAACAGCAAAAATACTTCTACAGTATAAGCTATGTTACACACGGCAGTGGGCTACGCGAGCTTTGGCAGTGATTGAATGACATCACGACCCAGCCGTTCCACACTCAGTTGTAAGCACTTCGGCCTTCAGAACTAGTTTGTGTGTCGAAAGTCAATTGAGGAAGCCTCTAAGTATGTCTCTCGTAGTATAAAAATGCCTAACTCCATGGCCTAATGCCAGAATAAATAAAACTAACAGGATGCAGATACAGCACTGTATGACTCCTTATTTCTGTCAGTATCTGTCAGCCTCAGTGAGATAATGTTTTTAAGTAGCCTGTTTCTCGATTATTTGTTACAACAGCCTTCTGTTAATATTTTCGTATCTATATATCTTCTGCATCTAAAATTCAGTGTAAGTTGGGTTGCATATTATGGTCTTTGGCGACGTCTGCAGAGTTTCGCTGTTGTTGCTCCTTTACGTGTTTCTAACGTGCACGAGAGCGCATTACTTAAGATGCATCCAGTTCTTCTCCACGTTTTCCGTAGTCCACGTATCACGTATTTAGCTATTATGTGCTCAGGAACTTAGTCCTTAATTCTATGTCAAAGACATACTAATGGAACTCTTTTACTGTAAAATATTTTCCTTGTTTCTTTCCCAAATAACTGTTAGTATGTAGTTTGCTTTGGCCGATCTATGTATTATTCTTCTTACATAGCAGATTTCTGTCACTTATTTGGCTACTGTGTTTGCACCAGTTTTGTCTTTTATCTATATTATTTGCTAAAAGATCTGTTCAGTAATTCATCTTCGTAACCTTCCGCCAGAAGGGCTATGTCATCTGCCAACCATAACATCTGTATCAGTTCCCCTTAGCAGTCGGCCAGTGCGTGGTTCACGTCGATAATTTATCACCCTCAACCATCTGTAATTTTCAAAGTCACTCCCCCTTCTCACTGCCTTCGAGATCGATTATCTCCTACTGCCTGATGTACTGGGCCTATGATTTAAGACCTATCACTTTCTACATCTACATCTACATCCATACTCGGCAAGCCACCTGACGGTGTGTGGCGGAGGGTACCCTGAGTACCTCTATCGATTCTCCTTTCTATTCCAGTCTCGTATTGTTCGTGGAAAGGATTGTCGGTATGCTTCTGTGTGGGCTCTAATCTCTCTGATTTTATCCTCATGGTCTCTTCGCGAGATATACGTCGGAGGGAGCAATATACTGCTTGAGTCTTCGGTGAAGGTATGTTCTCGAAACTTTAACAAAAGCCCGTACCGAGCTACTGAGCGTCTCTCCTGCAGAGTCTTCCACTGGAGTTTATCTATCATCTCCGTAACGCTTTCGCGATTACTAAATGATCCTGTAACGAAGCGCGCTGCTCTCCGTTGGATCTTCTCTATCTCTTCTATCAACCCTATCTGGTACGGATCCCACACTGCTGAGCAGTATTCAAGCGGTGGGCGAACAAGCGTACTGTAACGTACTTCCTTTGTTTTCGGATTGCATTTCCTTAGGATTCTTCCAATGAATCTCAGTCTCAGTCTGGCATCTGTTTTACCGACGATCAACTATATATGATCATTCCATTTTAAATCACTCCTAATGCCTACTCCCAGATAATTTATGGAATTAACTGCTTCCAGTTGCTGACCTGCTATTTTGTAGCTAAATGATAAGGGCTCTATCTTTCTATGTATTCGCAACACATTACAGTTGTCTACATTGAGATTCAATTGCCATCCCTGCACCATGCGTCAATTCGCTGAAGATCTTCCTGCACTTCAGTACAATTTTCCATTGTTACAACCTCTCGATACACCACAGCATCATCTTCAAAAAGCCTCAGTGAACTTCCGATGTCATCCACCAGGTCGTTTATGTATATTGTGAATAGCAACGGTCCTATGACACTCCCCTGCGGCACACCTGAAATCACTCTTACTTCGGAAGACTTCTCTCTATTCAGAATGACATGCTGCGTTCTATTATCTAGGAACTCCTCAATCCAATCACACAATTGGTCTGATAGTCCATATGCTCTTACTTTGTTCATTAAACGACTGTGGGGAACTGTATCGAACGCCTTGCGGAAGTCAAGAAACACGGCATCTACCTGTGAACCCCTGTCTATGGCCCTCTGAGTCTCGTGGACGAATAGCGCGAGATGGGTTTCACACGACCGTATTTTTCGAAACCCATGCTGATTCCTACAGAGTAGATTTCTACTCTCCAGAAAAGTCATTATACTCGAACATAATACGTGTTCCAAAATTCTACAACTGATCGACGTTAGAGATATAGGTCTATAGTTCTGCACATCTGTTCGACGTCCCTTCTCCAAAACGGGGATGACCTGTGCCCTTTTCCAATCCTTTGGAACGCTACGCTCTTCTAGAGACCTACGGTACACCGCTGCAAGAAGGGGGGCAAGTTCCTCCGCGTACTCTGTGTAAAATCGAACTGGTATCCCATCAGGTCCCCAGCGGCCTTTCCTCTTTTGAGCGATTTTTATTGTTTCTCTATCCCTCTGTCGTCTATTTCGATATCTAGCATTTTGTCATCTGTGCGACAATCTAGAGAAGGAACTACAGTGCAGTCTTTCTCTGTGAAACAGCTTTGGAAAAAGACATTTAGTATTTCGGCCTTTAGTCTGTCATCCTCTGTTTCAGTACCATTTTGGTCACAGAGTGTCTGGACATTTTGTTTTGATCCACCTACCGCTTTGACATCAGACGAAAATTTCTTAGGATTTTCTGCCAAGTCAGTACATAGAACTTTACTTTCGAATTCATTGAACGCCTCTCGCATAGCCCTCCTCACACTACATTTCGCTTCGCGTAATATTTGTTTGTCTGCAAGGTTTTTGCTATGTTTATGTTTGCGTGTGTCGCCTAGAGTCTAGACCACTTTGGCTGTTATTGTTATAAGTTATTATCCAATTACAAAGATTTATGACCGAAATTTATTACCCAGTTAGTCAAATTAATGACCCAAAAATGATCAAATGGCACCAAGATTCCGAATTTGTAGAATGTTGTATCACATCACGTTTTTAAAAATGTAGAACGTTTCTGACATCAACATTATGTCAAAAAACGCACTCATTGCATCACCAGCGATATGCTAATTATAAAATGACGTGAAATTCAATTAAGTAAAGTAAGACAGCTTTGCCTATTTATTTAGGAAAGTATTCATTTCTGGCCTATTTATTTAGGAAAGTTTCCGTTTCTAGAAAAGGTCTCGGAAGGTTTGTACTTGAATTTTTATTGAAAATAAACATAATTCTGGAGGGTCTGTTCAGAGTGCATTGCAAGTTGACAGCTGGTAAGGTTCCCGCACCTCCGTGCGCTACCCCATGCTAACCAGCCTCACCTAGTAGGCGCTGTAGTGCCAGCATGACAATTACCACTCACCACCCAAGGCAACGCATGCCACAGGGGTCAACCGTACACCACCCACAGCAACTGCCATCACGCACGCATCAGACGACGAGAGGGAAAGAATTCTCGCAGAGTTCCCGCTCTGTCTCTCGGCACCCTGTCATGAGATCCTCCCAGCCAAGTGTGACTGTACTGTATCACGTAACTCCGCCACCAGTGACAGGCATCACCCTCAGACGAATAGGCAGCCAGCTTGAATCACCTGACTCAAGTCCAGATGTGTACGGAGAGAGAGCTTGTGCTACATTCAGTTTCCTCCTGCTAGATGCAAGCACAATGCAGAGATAATTTGAGAGATATCAGGGCTCACATAGAAAGACTGTGCAATAGACTCATTTTTACATCGGCAGTGCTATCTATTAAAGCTCGTCATTCTGCACACCTTGTAATGTACAAACTTATAACTACTTCTTAGTAGTTTATCTCATACTTTGTACAGTTAGGTGGTAAAACTCTCCCAGTACTGTTATTACTTAAGATGTACTAAGGTAATTCAATAATTAAAGAAACAAATTGGTCTGGAGAAAAAAGCGTTTATTTTTACAAAACAATACTTTTTCTAATTGACAACGTAATCCCCTAGAACATTTATGCACTTGTTCCAACAGACTACAAGCTTTTTTATTCCGGTTGCAAAGAGCTCTTTGTCTCGATGTTTGAACCAATTCCCCACGAACTTTTTCACGTACTCGTTGTCCTGGAACATTTTCCCACATAATGCCTCCTTCAGAGCACCGAAACAAGCGGAAATCAGTAGGTGCTAAATTTGGACGGTAAGGGGGATGAGGCAGTACAACTAGCCCATTTTGTTGATTGTTTCGCGGGGTAGTTGAGCAATATGAGGACCTGCGTTGTCTTGCTGGAGAATCACAATTCTCCTCTGAGATCCACGACGTCTCTCCCTCAAGGCTGGCTTCACCTCTTTTAAAAGTAAATCCGAGTAGTATTGGCTGTTCATTGTACGTTGCTCTTCGAGATTATCACAAAAAACTGGACCCTCAGCATCCCAAATCGCCGTCAACATGACTATTCCTGCTGATGCTTGAGTTTTGAATTTTTGCTTGACAGGTGAGTTGGTGTGCTTCCACTCCACACTTTGTCTTTCTCATTCTTGCTCATAATAGCGAACCAAGGTTCATTACAAGATAAAGAAGTGCTCATCTTCTATTTCATAACGTTCCTTTAGCTCTGTGCACACTCTCTACCTTGTTTCCTCGTGTAGCGGTGTCAGCTCCTGTCGGATTCATCTTGCATATGTTATGCGGTACTTCAGCTATTACAGATAATGTTATGAAGTGTACCAATACTAACGGGAACCTTATCAACTATCATTTCCACAGTCACACGGTGGTCGTCACGAATAATGTCATCAATTCGACTTTCAAGTGAGTGAGTTGAAACTGCAACTAGTTGGCCAGAACGGTGTTCGCCAGTCACTGAGTCGCCACCGTTTTTGAAATACTCTACCCACCTGTAAAAATCTGCACGATTCATACAACCTTCACCACAAACTTTAGACAGTCTGCAGTATATATTCACTGGTTTGTCGCCTTCAGCGAGTAAAAAACGAATAACAGAACGTTGTTCAACTAATGTGGACGTTTCAAGCGGACGCGGACTCGCCATCTTGAAATTTATTCGTGAGGTTATAAACAAAACTATGTTGATGCATTAGCTGATCACGGCTCATGCCAGTGATGCCAACGTAAAGCCATAAAAGTACCAAACTTGCCCTACTAACAGTATTTTCCGCAGACCAATTTGATTCTTTGATTATTGATTGACCATCGTATATATGCAGACTGAAGCGATAAATGCAAAGTGTTTCTTTTTAAGTAAGCTTACCATAATATTCTATGTCTCTTGCTGTCACATTACTGTTCCTGCGGAGAAGAAATGCCAGTTTCCGCTTGACTCCCTGTCCCGCGGAAATGAGCTTGGAGACTTTACTACACAAATAATTCTCAAAGAAGAAATAACACAGCCAACCGGTTCCAGATAATTGTTTAATACATTTACCTATGTTTCGAAACCTCCAAGGACGTGTTCCTCAGAATGAAAATGTAAAATCCCTATAAAATTCTACATAGAAAAATAAGATTGATAGAAACATTGACCAAGTTGAAAACTGTCATAACATAGAAATGTTACCCACATAAAGTTACATTGCGAGAAGGCAATTGTTAAACTTTAGAGCAGACATGCTCAAGTCAAAAATTAAAAACGTTCCAGCCTTCGGTACGTACACCTTGCAAGAAGCAACACAAACAAGCGGCATAGTGACTTACATTGCTGCTTCGAAAACGAAACACAAGTTGCGCCGCCTATGGGGCGCGGACAGTGACATAGGCCCCTTTGAGACATTATAACGGAAGTAACCGAATTAAACAACAGTTAATTGTAAAAAATTCAAAGGACGAGAGTTGAACGTATTTTGAAAATAGAACGTAGTCAAGTAAATGAATTACAAATAAGGGCCATCTTGTATTAGGCTTTACTGAAATTCCCATTACGTAAAATAAAGAGTACTGCAGAACATTTACACAAACAGCTACATAGTGCAAAATGTCTCCATAAAAAAAACTTCAGTAGTACGCATCTATATGAGGTTTGAAGAAATAGATGTTTCGGAACTAGAGGCAGGAAAACACAGTAAAAAAGAAAGGAATCAAAAACCCGCGAGCAGTGGATTAAAGCCATTGAAAAAATTTTTGTTACGTATGTTCGTTGGCATGAGGCCATCGTCCTTAGCAATATTCTTGAAAATCTCCAGCTCTTCGAGTACGTCGAACCTGTGACCTTACTTTTCCCTATTTAAGTCGAAATTTCTCCATCACTTTTCGGTTTGCGACCGGAAATTAAAAGATGGTGAGCAAACGTCGAATTATGTACATTAGTTCCTCTCTTCTCCAATAAATGTTACTTATACCTGACACTAAAAAATCTTCCAGTTTGTCCTACCTAATAAGCATGAAACGCATCACAAGCTGGTTTATAAACTAGTGAAATGTGTATAAGAGCAACTGTAGACTTGAGATTTTGAATAAGGTTTTTCTGCAAGCTATGTTAGTAGAGAAGGCAACTTCGCATTTATATTTTTTTAACCAGGAGACGACGAATTTTGTAACAAATAGGACCTGAAAAGGGACTCTAAAAAACTTTAATATACTCATTACTGCCAGAAACAGCACTGATGCCTAAAGTAGTCACTTTAGTGTCAGTTTTAACTTTGATAATATTTTCAACTAACGAGGGATTACAACCGTTACTAACTGCAATAGGTTTTATTAAATTAATGTCATCGTTAATCTCGTCTGGTGACAAAGGTTCAGAAACTGCAAGATCATATACATTAGTTTTCGGGAAAAGTACTTAGCATTTGTTTGGAACTTTCAATGGTCTTCACGAAAAAAATCAGCTTCACTTGTGAATTAGAAAATAATGATCGTCGATTGCAGTACTTGGACCATAGTACTGCCATGGACAACGGTACTTTGCGAGAAGCCACTAAAACAGATCGCACTGTGCCCGGCAGTTCAGTACATCCCGATTCCCATGAAAAACAATTTTTCCGTATAGCCATTCCTCATGCAATATATGTACCTTCGTCACTAGATAAACTTAATGATGAGATGAATTTAATTAAAACTAAAAAAAAACATTTACGGACCCTCTTTAGTTGAAAAACGTCTTCAAAGTTAAAGCTGACGCTAAAGTGACAACTTTAGGCATCAGCTCTATTTCTGACAGTAAGGAGTATTAAAACGTTTTTGCGACTCCACTTTTAGGCCTTATTTCTTATGCAATTCGTCGTCTTCTAGTTAATAAGTTGCCTTCTCGACTAACAATAACTTGCAAAAATCTTATTCACAGTCTCAAGTCCACAGTTGCTCCTTTACACAGTTCACAAGTTTATAAAGTCACTTGTGATTCGTGTCCTGCTTATTACATACGACAAACTGGAAGATATTTCAGTGTCAGGTCTAAAGAACATTTATTGCGAAAATGAGCCACTAACGTACATAATTCCACTTCTCCTCACCATCTGCTAATTTCCGGTCACAAACCGAAAAGTGTTGAAGAAATTTTCATTTTATATAGGGAAAAAAGGTCACAGGATCGACGTGATATTTTCAAGAATATTTCTTAGAACGATGACCTCATCCTCAACGAACGTCACAAATAGGTAACAATTTTTTTTCAATGGCTTTAATCCACTAATAGCGGATTTTTGATGACCTTATTTTTTGTTTTCCTGCCTCTAGTTCCGAAAAATCTTTTTCTTCAAATCTCGTATAAATGTCTACTACTAAAGTAATACAGCATACAGCGTTGCAATTATAATTTGTAATGAGCGCAGTAATTTTATACATAATCCTGAAGTGTTCGAACTTCCAGTACAGAAGTGGTATAGAATTTTTTGCTGTAACATAGCATTGTATGGAGAAAAAATATGACAATTCCGTTTGCCTGTCTCTAACCGAGAATACAATCATAAGTTCTAATTATGTTATCCAAATCGATTTTGACACCAAAATCGTTGCTTTCGGTACAGAGTCATTGACGTAGAGTCCAATCTGATGAGGAAGATCTTTTTAAAAAAAATTCTGACATCTTAATAGTTTACTATTACTAAGTTTTGTCCTATACTTTTACAGAGTATGGAGAAAATTCCTAGTGCCACACATTTATAAAGCTAGTAATATGTTGTTTGGATTGGTTTAAGTCTGTCTGACATATTTGTTCTTTGTCTTAAGACATATAGAGTAACATTGGTTCTGGAAACCATTCCTAATTTGGTCATATCTACATTTCATGGTATCGTGGACTCTAATTTCCAGGACTGCAAAAAGTATACGTTTCTTCAGCTTTAACATGACACATCTGTTTAACATTTATATCGTTTTTGTTTCAGTCTTTGTTAACAATCAATGTAGTGTAAATTAAAACTGCAGGGAGACAGAACATACGTGGGCTATGTTTTATTTGCAACAGTTAGATACACCATCGAGCTACTTCCCTATGTACTCAGCACTCCGAGTTAACCATTTGTCATAGCTTTGTACGATCTTTCCAATACCCTCGTTGTAGAAGGCAGTGGTTGAATTTCCAAAAATACTGAAACCCGTATTTTTTTAAATATCTGATTGAGAAACCAAATACCAATTTTCGTAGGTCAAAACTGCCTGAAGAGCGACATGTTTTCAAAGATCTTTCATCCCCTACTTCCCCTACTTCACCCTGTTAGGTTGTCTTCAACAATGCCTGTAGTGTAAAGTCCACACCCTCATCAAATTTCAGGTGTCTGTTCTTAGCAATTTGGGGTGGGCGATGAAGAGTCAGTGAATCAGACTGGCCCTCTTTCACCCCTTAGGGGGTTTAATTCCCAAACACAGTGAAACATTAATTTTTTTTCTAACAGACAAGCCAAATTCAGATTTTGATAGATTTAGCTTTAAAAATGCTTTCTTAAGGAAATATTTCATGAAACGTTCGTCTCCTATTCACCCCCTTGGGGGCTGAATTTCCAAAACCAATGAAACATGTATTTTTTTAATTTATAACCGAAAAATCAAATACCAATTTTCATAGATGTAGCCTTGAACACACTTCAGTAGATCTTTAATAATGATTTATTTAAAAATGGTTTCACTCACTATTTCACACCCAAAGGGGTTATGTTTCCAAAAATGCTGAAACACTTATTTTTTTTTATTTCTGACCAGAAGAAAAATACCAATTTTCGTATATCTAGCTTCAAAACTGTCTTAAGAGTCACATATTTTCGAAAACCCTTTCATTCCATATTTCAACCCCTTAGGGGCGGAATTTCAAAAAAAATCCCTCCTTAATAGTGGCATACAGTACCCTCTACAAATTTCAAGTTTCTGTCCTTAGTGGTTTGGACTGGGCCATGATGAGTCAGTGACTGAGTGAGTGAGTCAGTCAGGACATGGCTTTTTATATATGGAGATTATCAACATAAGAGAAAGTAAAAAGTGGGTGACACCCTTGTTAGGTGGTCATAGAGTGAGGTTTTTGTACGAATCACTAAGCATACAACTGTATTTAAGAAAGGTAAAGTCAGTTCACTCACATACGTCGTACTAACATTGTAGTACCGTATACCCTCTCCATAATCTATGGGTTTAAGTGTGCACAGGTGGTACTTTGACAGTTAGCATTGCACTGACAGAGGTTTTTCTGGGTATTCGTTTTAGGAAGCAGAACAAACACATTGTAAATTCTCTGGCTGTGTGGGGGAATGGAAATTATGTTGAATACTGCAAATTATTGCATATACATTTACACACATAATATAGAAAAAAAACAGATATGAATTAGGAATACAGGATATCTGCATTTACTGTAAATACAAATAAAAATGGTCACAAGTTGGTGAATTTGCCGCAGAATGATGAATTCGGGGGTGTTTACTACAGTAGGACATATACGAAAGAACTTGTTATAACCTTCCATTCCCGTTTCTATCTTCTTGATAAAGGAATGGTTATACACACACCAAAAAAAGTTTTGCATCACCCTGGTTCCCAGAACTCCTGAAGATAGATGTTGACTTTGGATATTGTATCACAGACACAGTCCCATTGACTGTTCAGAGATGTCACTAAATCCGCCGAAAGATGTAAGCAACCACGCATGTGCAGCGCCTATTAGACGGAGGGGGTACAACAGCCGATTAGTTCGTCATTCCACCACGAAGGAGGTACACGGCTCATGCCTAGACGGTCAATACCGCGTTTCGATTGCGTCGCCATTGTTACTTTGTGGCAGCAAGGGTTCTCAATAAGGGAAGTGCCCAGGCTTCTCGAAGTCATCCAAAGCGATGTTGCAATTTTGTCATATGATGACA
The DNA here is from genome assembly GCF_023897955.1 of Schistocerca gregaria. NCBI lineage: Eukaryota > Metazoa > Arthropoda > Insecta > Orthoptera > Acrididae > Schistocerca > Schistocerca gregaria. The sequence goes on from NC_064927.1 coordinate 311,647,089, forward strand.
TGATGGAGACCGTGGCTGTTGTTTTATGAAAGTTAATCTGTAAAAAACACACAACATGTCATAAAGAAAGCGTGTAAACCGTCTGCGGATGAGTCACAACGATTCGAAACCGGTAACGATGCCCTTTGAATAAAGGAACTGAAAGTAAATTTGTGGCTGGTTGCTGTCCTAACACCATCAACAAAGCGATGTTGTTCGGACGTGGAGGAAATAAAGAGAGACAAGAACTGTTGATGACAATCCTCGCTCAGGCCGCGCAATGGCTACTACTACAGTGGATGACCGCTACCTACGGATATGGCTAGGAGGAAACCTGACAGCAACGCTACCATGTTGAATAATGCTTTTCTTGCAGTCACAGGACGTCGTGTTACGACGCCAACTGTGCAAAATAGACTTCACTCCCGACGTCCATGGCGAGGCCCATCTTTGCAACCATACCATGCAGCGCGGTACAGATGTGCCCAACAACATGCCGATTGGACGGCTCAGGATTGGCATCACGTTCTCTTCACTGATGACTGTGGCATATGCCTTCAACCAGACAATCGTCGGAGGCGTGTTTGGAGGCAACCCGGTCAGGCTGAACGCCTTAGACACTCTGTCCATCGAGTGCAGCTAGGTGGAGGTTCACTGCTGTTTTGGGGTGGCGTTATGTGGGGCCGACGTACGTCGCTGTTGGTCATGGAAGGCGCCCTAACGGCTGTACGATAGGCGAATGCTATCCTCCGACCGATAGTGCAACCATATCAGCAGCATACTGGCGAGGCATTCGTCTTCATGGACGACAATTCGCGCCCCCATCGTGCCCATATTGTGAATGACTTCCTTCAGGATAACGACATCGCTCGACTGGAGTGGCCAGCATGTTCTCCAGACATGAGTCCTATCGAAAATGCCTGGGATAGATTGGAAAGGGCTGTTCATGGGCAACGTGACCCACCAACTACTCTGAGGGATCTACGCCGAATCGCCATTGAGCAGTGGGACTATCTAGACCAACAGTCTTGATGAACTTGTGGATAGCATGCCACGACGAATACAGGCATGCGTCAATGCAAGAGGACGTTCTACTGGGTATTGGAGGTACCGGTGTGTACAGCAATCTGGACCACCACCTTTGAAGGTCTCGCTGCATTGTGATACAACATGCGACGTGTGGTTTTCAGGAGCAATAAAAATGGCGGAAATGATATTTGTTACTCTCTATTCCACTTTTGTGTACAGGTTCCGGAACTCTCGGAATCGAGGTGATGCTAAACGTTGTTTGATGTGTGTATTATGTCAACAGTTGGTGGACTGGATCTCGTTCATCTCGTTATTCCACAGGTCTTATGAAAAAGTCATTATAAGTTATTTTTAATCCCACGAATACTGTTATCTCATAGGTTTTAAGAAGGAGGCAACGCATGGAATAAACTTAACTTGCTCACTATTAAGGAATTTATTATTTTAATGTAGTTAATGTGGAAAACCGGAAATGGAAGAGATCAAGTTCAAAAAACAAGAATTGAGGTATTTAGGGAAAACAGTTGCCATGAAGGGAAACTATTAACTGCTACTCGAAAAAGAGCAGTTCTTCACCAACTTGGAAGTAAGGTTTAAAAATTACTCTGTACGTACAAGAAAAAATCTGCATACGAATGGGTAACATGATATATCTGCACTTACTTTTGTGTCGTCGCCTTGTCACTGTGGGCTTGTACCATAGGAAGCAAGGATAAGATGTTGTTTGGTGGCCGGTATCATCTTTCTATAATGCAAATTGTACACATGTATTAGCAGGGTTTTTTACTGATAAGAACAAGAAATTACTTAACTTAGGATAGTGGTCAGGTGTTGTGATAAAGCTCTTCCGTAATAGTCCATGTTAGTCTCACTGCTGGTGAAGTCCAAAGTCCACTGTGTACGCTACTCTGGTCGCTAGGTACTCACTGAGCTACAGGCTGAGCTAACTGTGACTGTAACTCCAACTGGGCAGAGACTGAAGACTCGACTCGTTGACTCACTGGATGACTGACTGAGCCCTCCGGTCCGTGGCGGCGATCTAAATACTGACGGTCGAGAGGACGTTGGCGGCACATTGTTTGCGAGTCTGTCGTTGGCCTCTCTCCTGATAGTCGCGTTGCTTGCGCGAACTATCGATATTCTAGCAGCCTTTTTGCCGCTGGTGTGCTGGCGGCAGCTTATGCCAGCACACTTACAGTAACTACTAATGGTGAGTGATCATACATTGGTGTACATGTCAAAAAATATGGTTTAAAGGGTCCTTACTACCTTAGGGGATATGCGCAAGAACTCTATTGATAAACCTCCATTCTCAGTTTGATCTGTTTAAAAAATGCAGGAAATAAAAAGCAAAATTAAAAGACCAAGTATTGCAAGTGACGATCGAAGGGTTCGCGTTGTTAAAAAGTTTAAAGATACCAGTGACTGTGATCTGGCCACTATTTCGACAGTGAAAGAGGTGGGACCCTTCATGCACATCGATCAGGAGTCCTGAAGATGGCGTAGTGTAATGCCAAAACTGCTAGAATAAATAAAATAAGATTGGAAATATAGACAGCTGAAGGCGTTTTTGATTTGACATTTTTAGTTTTCCAAAGGGTTAAAGACACCATTTAATTCCCTGCATAGTACACCTGTTGAAACTTTTTGACTTGTACCACAAAGTTCCATATCATCTGGTAAAAAATATTTTGTGAAGTGGGAGTAGCACGGCAAGGCAACTAATATTCGATTCCGTTACTGTATGAGAAATCTGTAACATAACTATTAGATAGTTCGTTACCTATACCTATAAATCAGAACACTGCACAGTTCCCACTTTACTAATATTGCATTGATATATAGATACACTTACAAAAAGCAGTACACAGTGGATGCAATATTATAATGCACAGATGTGAAATCAGGCTCTGAGGCTACTCTATGTACCAGGCAAATGGTCATAAATCCCTCAACATGTCACCTATAGACCCTAAGTTACAATTCGTTAACTAGCGAGACCTCGTTCCATGCCCTTGGAGGAAACATACGACAGCCATTATGTAAAGATTAAGTCGCTTCCTAATTACCAGTGTATGCCTCCATAACTGCACATTTAGTTTATCACAACAGTTGTTTAAATAACAGCACTGGAATGGCTGTTACTGACTAATTGTACAGAGTTTGAGATCGCTTCCCTAACCTCATGTAGTAGAGCTCTTAGTTGTAAGTGTGTATATTACAAGGTGGAGAGAATGACGAGTTTTAGTATATAGCGTAGCCATCATAAAAAATTTGTATCTTACACAGCTAAATCTTTCTATGTGTGATTTGATTTCTGTAACAGCATCTACGCAAATGTGCTGCCATGTCGCGGGAGCATGTTAAATAAAATACACGCTGTCTCACTGTACACATCTAGATGTCAGCCAGGTGATTTAAGCTGGCCACCTCTGTATGCGGGGATGGCATCTGTCACTGGGGGACAGAATCGTTTCATATAACATCGTCTCACCCGACTGGGAGTGTCTCACGAGAAGGTGACGAGAGACAAGGGCAGAGGCACTGCCGGGATTCCTTTCCTCTGGCCACTGCATGTGTAGCGCTGCTTGCAGCAAGTGGTGCGCGGCCGACCTTGCGGCATGTAATGCCTTGCATGGTTAGCAGTTGCGGGGGCGGGATTAGGCCTATAGCGCTGGCGAGGTAACGTGAGTTGGTACAGTGCAGCACAGGATGAGATTATTAAACTACTGGTCACCAATTGCCGAAAAATTCAAAAGATCCCAGAGCTTGAAGCGCTCCTAAAAAGCAATGGAGTCACGTAATATTAGAACAGAAAACTAGGTAAAACAATTACTTGACAGCAGTGAGATCCTTCTAGTAACTCTGAGCGTACATTGAAAGGTCTGCCTAAAGGGAAATGGAGGTGATGTATTTATTGCAGCAGACAAAAACTCAAAATCACCTACGTAGTAATAGAAGCTGAATGCGAGACTGTTTGTTCCAATATCGTGATCAAAGGAGGGCATACATTTATAACTGGTTTCTTCTATCGACCACCAAACTTAATGTGCAACCCTTAAATGTGTGAGAGGAGGGAAACATTTTAATTACCACTGGCGATGAGTGAGAATAAAGTATACTGTTTTTTATAGTTATGTCTATAATTGGACAGTAGTAATAGTGAATTCTCAATCATACCATCGGGGCAAGTTAATAGTTTGGGCCTCTACCACTCACAAGTACGATGACGAGTGAAAACGACAAAATTTCAGTCACAGTTAATAAAGGTTCACATAGTAACTTAGCTACTCCGTATGATGAGATATTCAAGATTGATATCCTTGGGGGTTGTTGCTTCAGAAAGTCCCAGCATTCGACATTGCTTGAGTACTAAAAATGGTTCAAATGGCTCTGAGCACTATGGGACTCAACTGCTGTGGTCATCAGTCCCCTAGAACTTAGAACTACTTAAACCTAACTAACCTAAGGACATCACACACATCCATGCCCGAGGCAGGATTCGAACCTGCGACTGTAGCAGTCCCACGGTTCCGGACTGCGCGCCTAGAACCGCGAGACCACCGCGGCCGGCGCTTGAGTACTAATTTTTAAATAAAACACAGAGTATATCACTTTTCCTGTTTCGTATTATGACCGATTTGGATGAACATTGATGACATGTACATTTCTTCTGTGGCAGTCTCCGATGGAGTCTCACACATACAGTTTCGGAAAGGCAAAAACGCAGGCTCTCTGACTCTCTCACTGCGTCTAACAGTCTCTCTTTTACGTCTCTCTTCGTTACTGACTGACTTATTGACTTCCTACTGCCCCATTGCTCATGTGCCATTCCCTTTTATATAAAACTGAACAACTGAATACATTGACATCTCGTTGAATCGGGTGTACTGCCGGTGGTCTGCGTTTTACTAACACAATATTTCGACTTCGTACCTCGGCGTCTTCATCAGGTGCTTCCACAGGAACACGCCGAGGTACGAAGTCGAAATATTTCGACTTCGTACTTCGGCGTCTTCATCAGGTGCTTCCACAGGAAGACGCCGAGGTAAGAAGTCGAAATATTGTGTTAGAAAAACGCAGACCACCGACAGTACACCCGATTCAACGAGATGTCACAAAATCGCCGGGAAAGTCTAAGAAATGAAATTGAATACATTGTTAACTGTAACATTTACAAAATAACAGTTACAAGTCAAAAGATAATTTTCGTTAATTACATCAAAAAATGGGCCACATATTGCCCTACATGTTCTGATATTCAATTGGGAAAAGTTTACTTAATTTCATACACAATTTCAATGAGTTTTAAAGTACCACACCTTAAATTACATTTTAGTTAACTGTAACCAAATCAATTTGAATAAAATATTGTTATGGGTATTTTGGATAGCTCTCAAACAGAGATATCATCGTTAATAATCGTAATGAACGAACATCATAGCTTTTCTGAAATACGGGAGAAGAATATTTTGAAAAATTATGTGGTGCAACGTGGCTGTTCATATCACGAAACTTCAAAATTGGATTATTAACAAGCGGCTTACCCCTCCTCGTTGCTAATTTAAATTGGTTAAGATATTAATGCGAAATTTAATCTGAGGTAGTAAACTCATATATAGTTTTTTCAGGGGCAGTTTACTACTTGAAATGGATGTAGATATAACAGTATTAAGTCCAGAAAGTTAAAAATTCTAGCTAAGTTGACCTCTTAAGAGAGTGTTGACATCAGGAAGGAATTTCAGATAGGGACGTGAACGTGGTCCCATTTCAGATTCAGCCCTAAATGCAAACAAAAATTTTGGTGAAATTCTCTGTTCAAGCCGAATATTCGGACGAGAGTTGGCGAAGCCAACGAATGTGAGTGCCAAACAAAGTTTTTAATAACAGATTGACCTATAACGTAGTCTAACATTTACGTCTGCGCTACATTTAAACACAAGACACTTTTCACCACAAAATCCAGAAAGCAAATTCATAAACCGCATATGAGATAATGGACAAGGCTCCAATGAATGTTGTATTATCTCGTACACGAACTATGAAAAACGAAAGGGAGGACCACTATGTAATTTTCACCAAATGTTTAAAAGTAAGGTATCACAAGATGGATACTTTTCTTTAACACTACAATACAAGGGCAGACTTTTGTGTGTATCTTCAAGTATTGTGCCGTACTACTCCTGGTGTCAACTTTTAATTGTGAAGTTTACATTCTTTTCGCTTAAATATCACATACTCAAGTATTTCTCAATGGCATAAAATTTAGGGGTATGCGGGTAGCTTTAACAAGGGGAGAACGGCATTTTCATTATTCACTCACAGTGTATTTCACATTTACTTATCACCCCCTTCAGATTGCATAACGACTTGAATGACTCACTGTTGAAACACTAAATTTGCACACTTTACAGGTGAGAACAAATCGCTTCCATTGTACTGACACAGTGACTGGCTAGACATACCAGTTAGCAGATATATGGGGTGACCCAGACATGTTTCGATAAACTTAGAGGGCTTGTAGAGGCTGTCTTGAAGAACAAATCGAAGATAGGAACTGTGTTCAGAAACGTCATCCAAAGACGCTACAAACCTTCGAAGTTGTATGCGCAGGTGTCTGCCTGTAGAGCACCATTTTTTTAAACTTATTGACTTATGGGACGTACTCATCTCATAAGTGGAACGTCAGTGACGACGATACGAATATAAGGACGACATAACACCCAGTCCCCGAGCGAAAAAAATCTCTAACCAGGCCAGGAATTCAAATCAGTTCCATTCGCTTGGCAATCCCGTTCTGACTGCGCAACAGCCAAGGCGGACAGGTCATCGGACAGCAAAAATGACTTTATACGCTGACGGGCCATGGGGGCAATGTCTCGCAATGTTGTCTGTTATTCAGCGATCGTGACTGATTGTGACGGTCGCCAGTGGAGAAGATGGGGCTAGCTGCTGCATACACAGGCCTTGTCTCCTTTGAATGCAGCGCTCTGTTGCCTTGGTGAATGGCGGTTTTGGACACGGTTTTCCATCTGCAGTTTATGTTCTCTTGTAAACGCAAACACATAGATTTTAGATGGTTCTAGGTGAAAAACATACTGCAGATGGAAACCCGTGTCTGAAACTGTCATCTACAGGGGGCAACAGAGCACCGCGTTCATAGGAGACGAGGCATTCTGCCAGCAGCTAACTCCATCTTCTCCACTGGGTATATCGAGCGAGGTGACGCAGTAGCTAGCACACTGGACCCGCATTCGGGAGGACGACGGTTCAATCCCGCGTCCGGCGATCCTGATTTATGTTTTCCGTGATTTCCTTAAAAAGCTCCAGGCAAATGCCGGGATGGTTTCTTTGAAAGGGCACGGCCGACTTCCTTTCCCATCCTTCCCAAATCTGATGAGACTCATGACCTCGCCGGCCGCGGTGGTCTAGCGGTTCTAGGCGCGCAGTCCGGAACCGCGCGACTACTACGGTCGCAGGTTCGAATCCTGCCTCGGGCATGTATGTGTGTGATGCCCTTAGGTTAGTTAGGTTTAAGTAGTTCTAAGTTCTAGGGGACTGATGACCACAGATGTTAAGTCCCATAGTGCTCAGAGCCATTTGAACCATTTTTGACTGATGACCTCGCTGTCTGGTCTCCTCCCCCAAAACAATCCAATCCAATCAAATGGCTCTGAGCACTGTGGGACTTAACATCTGAGGTCATCAGTCTCGGCCGGCCGGTGTGGTCGTGCGGTTCTAGGCGCTACAGTCTGGAGCAGAGCGACCGCTACGGTCGCAGTTTCGAATCCTGCCTCGGGCATGGATATGTGTAATGTCCTTAGGTTAGTTAGGTTTACTTAGTTCTAAGTTATAGGCGAGTGGTGACCTCAGAAGTTAAGTCGCATACTGCTCAGAGCCATTTGAACCAGCCATCATCAGTTCCCTAGAACTTAGAACTACTCAAACCTAACTAACCTAAGGACATCACACACATCCACGCCCGAGGCAGGATTCGAACCTGCGACCGTAGCGGTCACGCCATTACAGGCTGAAGCGCCTAGAACCGCACGCCCACACAGGCCAGCCCAATCCACTCCACTGGGTATAGTGGCAAGCAGTAGCAATCACTGAATAACAAACAATATTGTTTTGGTCTGTCGGTGTACAAAGTCACATTTTTTGCCGAAGGGGTGGTCTAGTAACGTCGTTGGATGACGTTTCTGAACACAGATTCCTATCCTCGAATTGTTACTCAAGACAACTTTTACAACCTCTCGAAGTCAGTCGCCAAATTTGTGGGACACACTGTTCTTGCTAGTGTCTATTAACTGTTACTTGTGATAAATCACAGTGTACCATCTACGGTGATAAATCGCAGAAATCGCATTTTAACTTTGGAGAACTGCGGAGGAATACAGGGATACAAGTCGTAAATTCGTAAAATTTCCTTCGAAACTGTGACAAATCACACCTAAAAATCGCAGTTACCGAAATCTTTGGGACCGGCAGTCACAGTTTAGCCGACAGCGCGTGAGCAGAGTGCGTTCTCGTGCCGCAGATGCCCGGCGTGATGCCGTCGGGGAGGCGCGCGTCGGCGCCGCACCTGCTGCGCCACCTGCGTCAGATCTTCCCGGCGACGCGCCGCCTCCAGCGCGGCGGCCCCACCTACATCGGGCTCGACGTGCTGGACGAGCTGCCGCCTCGCGAGCAGCTGCTCGTGCTGCTGCGGCGCGTGCGCCACAACTACCGCCTCTTCCTAGACGACTCCACCGTAGCCGCCATCAACACAGTGAGTACAAACAGCCTGCGCATCCGCCTGGACACCGCCACGTATTACGTCAATTGTTTCATCTCCGGACCCAGTATACCAACTAGGCAACCCAGTCACAGCACCCAGCAGTCTACCAACCCAGGTACCCAGTCGTCAATTGTTTCATCTCCGGACCCAGTATACCGACTAGACAACCCAGTTACAGCACCCAGCAGTCTACCAACCCAGGTACCCAGCCGTCAACTGTTTCATCTCCGAACCCAATATACCGACTAGACAACCCAGTCACAGCACCCAACAGTCTACCAACCCAGGTACCCAGCCGTCAATTGTTTCATCTCCGGACCCAGTATACCGACTAGACAACCCCTTCACAGCACCCAGCTGTCAATTGTTTCATCTCCGGACTGAGTCTACCGACTAGACAACCCAGTCACAGCACCCAGCACTCTACCAAACCATGAACTCAGCTGCACCACTACACCTGCACCCCTCCTTCCATGCACCCTCACGTCTTTTCCATCCTCTTCCACCAGAACTTCAGTTGGCTACCATTTCTTAATGACGACACATTTCCTTCCTGTACTATACAATAGCAAAAATCTTGGCCCCATCCTCCCGTTTTCTTCCTCCCTCAACAACTAATTGCTTCCTAAGAGGTACAGGTGTCCACCCGGTTGGCCATGCCGTCTAATGCAAGGGTTTCTGGGCAGGAAGGAGCGCCTGGTCCCTGGCACGAATCCGCCTGGCAGATTTGTGTCGAGGTCCCTGGGGGGGGGGGGGGGGCACCGGCGACCGAACCACACAATAATCCTGGGTTCATTGTGGGGCGGCGGAGGGGTGAAGTGGACTGCGGTAGTCGTCGTGGGGTTGTGGACCACTGGGGCAGCGGCGGGGACGGAGCCTCTCCGTTGTTTCTAGGTCCCTGGTTAAAATACAATACAATACAATACAAGGTTTACAGGTGCCAGTGTAGTATTCGTTACTTCATCTCCAGCATGCATCAAAGACATCTCAGATTACTCATAATTATCGCTTAACACTATCTAAAATTTTTAAATTACAAAGATTTTTACCAATGTGTGTTTAAAGAAAGAGAATTTATCTCATGTGTTCAACATCACTAAGTGCTAAAAATGTAACAGTCTCGCTGGACAACATCTTCATCCCCTGGATAACGGCCTCCATCTGGAGACCTGAAAGAAGAGTAAAGAAAAATAGTAAAAATAAAAAACTTCTTCATTGATGATTTTTATCCCCTGCGAGGCAGTCTTCTTTTCGGGGAACTGAAAACACGCGAAAGAAAATTGATAATAATAAACATCTTCATTCACACTGTGTCCCTGAAACGCAGCAATCTTGTGCTGAACTGAAACAACAACAAAGAAAAATAATAACAATAATCGGCTTCTTCACTCGTGTTCTTATTCTCTACAATGTGGTCCCCTCGAGAGAAACTGAAATAACAATACAAAAAAACGATAATAACAATAAATTTCTTCATTTTTGTTTTCATTCACTGCAAGGTAGCCTCCTTGTGGGGAACTGGGTAAACGATAATAATAATAATAATAATAATAATAGTAATAATAATAATAATAATAATAATTAAAAATCATAATAATAGTCATAAACTTCTTCATTCGTGTTATTATCCGATGCAAGGCAGCCCTATTGTGGGGAATTGAAAGAAAGATAAAGAAAAAGAATGACAGTAGTAAACTTCTTCTGTCATCTTTTTATCCCCTGCAGCGGAGACCCCTCATGGCGAACTGAAAGAGCAATAAAGAAAAATTACATTAATAATGTTTCTAAATTGTGTTTTTATCCCCTGTGTGGTGGCCATCCTGTGGAGAGCTGAGAGAGTAATAAGGAAAAATAACATCAACAACAATAATAATTAACTTCTGCATTCGTCTTTTTATCCCCTGCAATGCGACTCGCTCAAGGCAAACTGAAAGAACAATAAACATAAGTAAATAATGTTCTTAATTCGTGTTTTGGTCCCGTGTAAGGCGGCCCCTTGTGGGGAACTGAAAGAAAAATAAAGAAAGAGAATATTAATGAACTTCATTCGTACGACCATAATGTGTGTACTTGCTTTGCAGTTATTAGAAGTGTTTAAAATTGGCCTTTACAACTGCTAAAATTCCTTATTTTTGTACTACCATGCTTCATTCATATTACTGCTTTAAAACGTCGATGTTTCAAATCAATAAAACGGTATGTAATACACATGTATGAGGCAAAACATTAAGACCAGCTGCTTAATACCGTTTCGGTTCACCTTTGAAATGCACTAAAGTTGCGGTTCTGCATGGCATGGACTCGGCAAGTCCTTGGCTAGTGTCTGGAAGAATGTGGCACCAGATGTCTATACAGGTAACGCAATTCCGTAAATTAAGAGCCGGTGCTTTCTGGGCACAGAGCTGGAGGCTGATAGTGCACCAAATGTAATCCATCTGGTTCGTATCACACGAATTTGTTGGCCAGTACATCAGGTGAGTTTAATATCATGCTCCTCAAACCACTGCAGTCCAATTCTTATATTGTGTCATTGACAGTAATCTTTCTGGAAAAATGTCAATCTTATAGGGCTGCAGTTAGCCCACAATAATGTTCACAAAGTCCACTGCTATCACGGTGCCTTCAATTAGTACTAACGCTCACATGGAAGAACAGCTGAATGTTCCCCATCCGCCTTATGTCCATGGTGCAAAGGATGTTTCAAATAGCCACAGTTTGGAGGACTGCGTATCTGGTCACGACCGTCGACATTGTGTACCAAGAAATATAATTTATCCGACCATGTTACATGTTTCCATTAAACCATTGCCCTATCTCAATGATCCCACGCCATCTGTGCTTGTAACTGACGGTGTCGTTAGGCCAACATGAGAAAACGTAGGTGTCGTTTCTGTGGTGTCCAATGTCCAACAATGAGCGCTGAAGAACGATTTCTGAAACACTTGTGCCTGTACCAGCACTGTACTCTGTCGTCATATCTGCCATAGATATGGCACCTGTCTTGTTTCATAAAGCAGACACGCCTCTGTCCTCCACATTTTGTTATAAAGCATGGACTTTACCACAGAGGGAACCTTCCAGCCACATTGGCATACACCAAAACGATGCCATTCAAACTCTCAACTCTTATCGTAAAAATCAACTTTTTCAGTATCTCCCTAGCAAATTTCGCCCCTGGATAAAAGCACCAGCTAAGTACTTCTGCTTACAGATTATGGCTACTTACAAAGTATGCCGAATAGAATGCAGAAGACCTACACACTGATTTTATGCAGGCAACTTGGGAGAGTTCTGTCTACACAGATTAGGCGTATCTGTCTCATTACCTACAACACATCTGTATCGACATTCACGCTACACAAACCATCCAAAGATGGATTGCGGAAAGTACAATAAATCACTTGCATGTTCCACTTGCAAGAGGTGCGAGGGAAAAAGACTGTCTGTGTACTTCCTACAATCCCTGATTTCTCTTACTTCGTCTCCAAGTCCTTCATGCGAGATGTGTGTTGGTGGCAGCAGGATCATTCCACAGTCTATCACAAATGCCGTTTCTATAAACTTTCTCAATCACAAAGAAAATGTTTTCTTCCCTCCAGGGATTTCCTATTACCATCAAAGAAGAACTTGAGCTGTGTGCATTCTGGCCCAGTCTTCACTGTTGCCAGATTTCCCTCTCCCCTATGACGTCATTGATGATCTCATGCATTGTTGCCAGATTTCCCACCTGATATAAGCCGTTATCTGTTGTGTAAACTGGTAGGAAACTCAAAAATTGGTTGGAAATTAAACTAGCCAAATTGTGCTACATGTGGAAGCAGGGTACTTGTTCTAAGTGTAAATTGGCAGGAAACGTAAAAATCCAGTATGGGTCATTGTCCTGTGCAAAGTATAGAATCCAAGATGGCAGACCCCAAAGGAACTGGCCCAATCTGCATAGATATCAGATTTTGCAGCCATACGATATCAGAATCATCTATGATATGCAGACCCCAAGATACTGGCAAAAACTGTTAGTGTGTGTGTGTGTGTGTGTGTGTGTGTGTGTGTGTGTGTGTGTCATGTCATTTAAATCCAAGATGCCAGATCCTGGGAACCTGGCACTGTCTGTAGGGTTGCCAGATTTCCTAGTCCTATGACATCAGAGTCTAAGATGGTGGACCCCATGTTATTTGTCCGGCCTGCATGGTTGCCAGGTCACTTGTGCTAAGTATAGAATTTGGTCCTATATTTAAAATGATCACATTCCCCTTGATCTAAATTTAAAAGTTTTCTAGCCCAGCTGTCCAAAGTTAAAACAATTTTCATCAACTATTGATAGTAAACTTTAAATAGTTTACCACCACCCCTGTTACATTAACTTTGAAACCCAAGAAATTACTTTGTCTACGATCAAGTCCACTTGTCCTATGCTTATATTTAATGTTAAAACAACACCCACTACTGCTGGAACAGAGTAGGAACAGACACCACCGCCCCATCACCTGGCCACTGACTTCCTCTATCACCCTCCCCCCCGTCCCCCATTCTGTATTGTCCGTGTGACATCAGAGCTCCTGTGCCAACTGCTTAGGCTACTGCATCCTGAGCAGTCATAAGAAGTGGCACATGGCAGAGTCTAATCTTCAGTGGTTCCTAACCTGTCTGCTGTTCTCTGTATTCTGTTCAAAAACTTATTTCCTTTCAGATAGGTTGAAACCTGCTTGGGTAGTTATTCATAGCCAAGACAGAGATGTTTTCGCCTGCTTGTGGAAGCCTGTCACAGCCTGCATGATATTTTCCGGTTTTGCCTCACAACTGAGTTTTCTCCCAGAGAAACTAATACCTGTACCACTCAAGAATGCACTTAGAAGGTTTGCTATTTTTAGCTAAGGCGTAGATGCTTATTTTATCATTGCTGCTATAAACTTGTTAGCTATTTCTAGGAGCACACTTATGGGATGGAAACATATTTTTCATTCACCAAGAATGTAATACAGAAAAGTACTTGGACGTGCTGTTTTGGTACTAACGTGTATACAAAAGCCATCTATTTGTAGGAACTCACTTAGTAGATACAAAAATGTTTTCCCCTTGCAGGTATATATATAAATGATCTGTCAGACAGGGTGGGCAGCTATCTGCGGCTGTTTGCTGATGTTGCTCTTTTGTACCATAAGGTATCGAAGTTGTGTGACTGTAAGTGGATATAAGATGACTTAGACAATATGTCTAATTGGTATGATTAATGGTAGCCAGCTCTAAATTTAGAAAAATGCAAGTTAATGTGGATGAATAGGTAAAACAACCCACAGTGTTCGCATACAGCGTTATTAGTGTCCTGCTTGACACAGTCACGTCGTTTATATATCTGGGCGTAACGCTGAGAAGCGATATGAAATGGAACGAGCATGTGAAGATTGTAGTAGGGAAGGCGAGTGGTCGACTTCGATTTACTTCGGTTTATTTGGATTCTAGGAAAGTGTGGTTCAACTGTAAAGAAGACTGCATATAGGACGCTAGTACGACCTATTCTTGAGTACTGCTCGAGTGTTTCGGATCCGTACCAAGTCGGATTAAAGTAAGACATCGAAGCAATTCAGAGGCGGACTGCTAGATTTTTCAATTGGTAGGTTCGAACGATACGCAAGTGTTACGGAGACGCTTCGGGAAACCAAATAGAAATCCCTGGGGGGAAGGTGATGTTCTTTCCGAGGAACACTCTAGGATGGAAATTTAGAGGACCGGCATATGAGACTGACTGCACAACGATTCTACTGCCTCCAACATAGATTGCGCGTGAGAACCATCAAGATAAGATAGGATAAATTAGTGCTCTTCGGAGGCATATAGACAGTAGTTTTTCCCTCCCTCGGTTTGCAAGTGGAACTGGAAAGGAAATTACCAGCAACAGTACGCGATACCCTCCACCACGCGCTTTCGGTGGATTGCGAGATACCTATCTAGATGTAGATGTTGATGTAGATTCACAGCAAAGACGTCTGGTTATCAATAAAAGGAGGCTTTTGATTCACATTCGATATCGGCAGAACTTTCAGGAGGTTCTTAAAATAAGATGGCATGTGTGTATGCAGAGTGTCTGACCTATGGGTCGTTAGGCGCCTCAGCCACACAGCCTACAATACACAAGGAAAATATGGCACATGGTCAGAGGAACGTTCATTCGTCAGCTCCAGGTACCGTAGCAGCGATACGTTTCCAGACGCATATTCATAGGACCTATTTTCATCCATTTCTAGTGAGGAATCCGTTCCTGCAGTTTGTCGATATTATTTTCACCCTGTATTGTCCAAATTTGACATCATTCTGAGCAATGGTTCTTTATCTACAGCGTTCTGAAGCTGTAACTTTAATTCTGGACACATTGTATACAAGGAAACAACTGCATAACTACTTCATTAAAAATTTCGCTAAGGATAAATTATGCATATCCACTCACAATTTGTCTGAGAGCGAAAGACAAAGCATTCGTCTGTACGCTGATGCAAAAATTCAGGTGCTCGATGATAGTATTAAACGTCACACTATGAGAACTAAAGCAATCAATAAAATTATTAGGGAAGCAAGTATACATACTCAAGCCGCTTTGAGATTAATCATCGAGTTAACTGCATCGATTGATGCAACTCAAAAGAGAGCACATGAGAGTATATATAAATTGCACACTGTTCCAGAGTTTGCTTAGTATATACTGACAAAATATAAAGTTGCTGAAGTGTGCAAGGCTACCCAGGACAACCTGCAACGGTTTAGGCTGGTGAATTTGAAAAGAGACGAATCACTCAGATAAATGTTTATTCCACATACAGAATCTTTTGAACGACTCTTGAAATGAAAGATTCTTAAAAAGAAGAAAGTGCCACTGACGATTTTATTAAATATACAGTGATTGACAAATAGACAGAACATACAGAGTAAGCAGGAAGGAACCACATACGCAGGGTATTCAGCCTACAAGTTAAACCAATAATTCTGTACAGATCAGAAACAGAGAATTTGAAAGAACATCTGGTTTATTTAATTTAATATTCCTTAATTCAAAAGCCATTCACCGAAAGGTATAGAAATTTATGGTCAAATATTACACATGACAGAAGTACACAAGCCAATAGAATCGGAGCATGTTCAAATGTGTATGAAATCTTATGGGACTTAACCGCTAAGGTCATCAGTCCCTAAGCTTTCACACTACCTAACCAAAATTATCCTAAGGACAAACACACACACCCATGCCCGAGGGAGGACTCGAACCTCCACCGGGATCAGCCGCACAGTCCATGACTACAGAGTAGAATGTATTGTTGATAACGACTGTTTAAACTAAGAAAACGTTACACAAATAAATTTTTGCAAGAAAAATGAAAATCAAATGTTCTTTACTTGAATAAAACGAAATAATAAGCAACTACTTGCAGCTAGTTGATAATTATTTCGTTACATACAGGTTAAGTTGCTGAGGATCCTTATTTATACCACACATGTCGCCTCAGGAGCCAGAGTAATAAGCGTCGTAGAGACATGGAAACATATAATTTTCATGTTACCGAACATATTGTACAAATATTGCACTGTTACAGTTTCCGCTGTACCACTGCAATCTGAGCCCAATAGAACTGATCTGGAGCCAAGTTAAGCAATCTGTCGCTACAAGTAACAAGAAATTTAAGCCGCCAGACGTACTGGAACTTATGGACGAAGCTTTGTCACCAGTCACTGCCAAATGCTGGCGAAATGCAGACCAGCACATCTTAAAAGAGAAAAAAAAGTGGTTTTTGATTGGCTTCCTGGATTTGTCGTTGACAGCGTCGTTATCAACGTAGCAAGTGCCAGTGCCAGTACTGAAACGTATTCCTGGGATTCAGGTAGGGAAGAAGTTCAAAGATTACCAGACGACGTGAGTATAAGTAATACCTTCAGTGGCTTTAATATTTAACGAAGCAGTGAAATTTCTGCAATACGCTTTTACGTCACACATAGCTCACGAAGAAAAACTACCCTCTATTTAATTTAGGAATTTTCATCACTCTTTTTTTGTAACAGTGCTATGTTAGCTAAGAACGAGAGCATGTTACGTTTTCCATGTGGTATCTAGTAAGCGCATTGCCGTTGTTTTGTCATACATTACTTCAACCTGTTTAAAAATTAAACACCATTCGAAGCTACATTGTTTCCCTGATCGACTCTTGTTACGTCTTACTGCACTGTTCACATTACTGTAAGTTAGCTAGACCCGCTGGCTCGCCAGTGCGGTCCGAATTAAATTCGCCTGTAAAAATGTTATCCCGTATCATAGCTTAGTCGATGTGCATGTAACGCACAGTGTAAAAAGTTTCCTTATTATCGTATTTGACTATACTCGAGATAGCTTGTTTTCTGATTCACGCGAAAAGAAATCCATTGAAGTCCCAGCAAACGCAGAAGACTACATAATGTAATGTTCACATTCGGTTTATTCTTACGATGAATGTAGTATATGTGTGACTCGCTTTTCAACAATCGAATTAAGCAAAAGGGTTTGGAACATCGTGTTGATATGACTAGAAATGTACAACATTATTCCTAATTAAACACCATCAGATTTCAACCCACTTCTGACGGTGGTAAAGTTGCGCAAGTACCCCATGGTGCATACGAAATTGATGATTTAAACGTATATTTAAAATGGGCTGTACCATGTTTTGTGTTATGCGCAAGCGCCAATATTCTTAAACCAGAAATAAGAGCAACTGATGAAATAATACTTTACATGTGATACTTTGAGAATATAAAGTGCAGTCTAGTTAATGTTAAGTAGGAACTTTTATTAGTACGAAGTGGAATGGATAGGAATCATTATATTCAAGGTGACAGTCAAGAAGCGAACAAGATCATGCTTAAGAAATTAATTTATAAAATGCCCCGTATTTCCGTAAGAAGAACGTTTATAAAAATACCTGGCTCTGGCACTCATTTAGTTTTAAATTTCGCTTCATGGAAGTTATATGAATATTCTCTACCTCCAAGCTCATCCCAACAATCACGGACTGTTAAAAAATGAGTTTAATTACAAACACCACGATTTATTTTCTTGCATTTCAAACCCCGACAGGAAAGCGATTACTCAAACATGACTCTATTGTGTTTGACATTAGTAATTCAACAAATGCAAACTTTGAAGAAGTTAGCTTCAGTGGTTGATATGGATTACTCATACAAGAGTGTGCAGATTAGGCTAGTTCACGTCCATATTGAATTAGAACCCTCTCAAACCGTCCCAGCAAACACAGCATTATTCACATTACTACTACATGACCACATCAACATCATCGCCCACGTACTGGATTGGTGCGTAGGTTGGTAAATTAATAGTTACAGTGTAACAACTAATCGATTTCACGAATGAACCTCAACCTACGAACATCACCGGTATAATCGATGTTCAGCGGTTCCTCTACGAATACTGACACTTCGTATACCAAGTCGTCGCCTCCATGAACACTGGACTCGTTACCGCGACGTTTTCTGCAATAGTCGCTTCCATAAAACCTTTCAGAGATGTTAAATACATCAAAATGTGTAACTGTATTGCGGATAAGTACGATAATGGACTGACTTTCCAAGATATGGTGACTCCACCAAGAAGATTTCAGCATATAGACTCGATTGTTTACGTGCAAGATGGTGACATATCGTTATGGATACGTGACACATACAAGAATACCGCAATCAGAAGTCTACAGACACAAAGGTTTCCTCCATTGCACACCCTTAAGCTGAAGAATACGAAGAAGACGAACTGTTTTATGTGTGCACTAGATAATGTAAAACTACTGTTAAATTGTGTTCAAAATAAATTATCTAAAACAATCTCTCATGTCTTCTTATTTCAGAAATGCCCCCTGAGCAGTCTCACTTCTCTAGGAGCGAGAGTGACTTACGTCCAACCTGTGGAAGCTGCTACGCTTCCCAATCACGTGACACACACAAATGCTATCGTCAGTCAGAAGTGAAATATAACCTGTTGGCCTGCATTATACACTGAGATGACAAAAGTCATGGGATACCTCCTAAAATCGTGTCGGCCCTCCTTGTGCCGAGTTTAGTGCAGCAACTCCATGTGGCATGGACTCAACAAGTGGTTGGAAGTCCCCAGCAGATATTGAGCCATGCTGCACCTACAGACGCCCGTAAATGCAAATATGTTGCCAGTGCAGGATTTCGGCAACGAACTAACCTCTCGATTATGTCCCATAAATTTTCGATGGACACGTGACGTACGATTGGTGGCAAATCATTCCCTCTAACTGTCCAGAATATTCTTCAAACCAATCACGTCAGTTGTGGCACAGTGACATGGCGCATTGCCGTCCATAAAACTCCATCGTTGTTTAGGAACATGAAATCTATGATTGGCTGCAAATGGTCTCCAAGTAGCCGGAGATAAACGTTTACAGTCAATGATAATATTCTTCTCGGGTATGCAGCCGGATCATAACGTCTTCATGACATAATATTTCCGCGGTCCAACTGGCCGCCATCTTCAGGTGAGAGTGCTGGTGCACGATCTCGCCGGCGAGATCGTGCACCAGCACTCTCACCTAAAGATGGCGGCCAGTTGGACCGCGGAAATATTGTGTCATGAAGACGTTATGATCCAGCTGCATACCCGAGAAGAATATTATCAATTATTTCGCTGGGAAAGCCTTCGTAGTCACATTTACAGTCAATTATTGGTTCAATTTGACCAGAGGAGCCCGTCCATTCCATATAAACTCACCCTTACCAATATGCCACCACCAGCTTGCGCACTGACTTGTTCAGAAATTGGGTCCATGCATTCGTGTGATCTACGCCACACTCGGACCCTACCATGAGCTCTTACCAACTGGAATCGGGAGTCATCCGACCAGGGGACGGTTTTCAAATCATCTAGGGTTCAAACAATATAGTCACGAACCCACGAAAGCACTGCAGGCGCTGTTAGCAAAGGCGCTCTAGTCGGTCGCCTTCTGCTACAGCCCATTAACGCCAGATTTCGCCACGCTATCCTACCGGATACGTTCGTCATACGTCCCACGTTGATTTATGCTGTTATTTAATGCATTGTTGCTTGTCTGTTAGCACTGACAACACTACGCAAACACCGCTGCTGTCCATCGTTAATTGAAAGCCTTCGGCTACTCGTTTGTCTTGCCACTATGAATCTCGGAATATTGAATTCCCTACCGATTACCGAAATGGAATGTCCCATGCGTCTAGCTCCAACTACCATTCCGTGTTCGAAGTGTTTTAATTCCCGTAGTGCGGCCATAATCACGTTGAAAACGTTTTTACATGGATCACCTGAGTACGAATGACACGTCCGCCAATGCATTGCACTTTTATACACTGTGTACGGTACTAACTCCATCTGTATACGTGCGTGTCGCTCTCCTATGACAGTTGCCTGCTCAATGTATAACGGTGGCTAAATAAATTCGAATGTCGCCGAATAGTTGGTGCTCATATGGTGGCAACCAAGGTAGCCGAAGTTGAGCCTTGCGTGGCTCGTGTTCGTGCCATCTCTTATTTAACATCTTGTTTTTGCCGTACTGTCACCTCGTTATGTTAGTTTCAATTACTTGTGTCACTGATTTGCTGCTTTGCCTGCCCGTCAGCGGCAGCAGCAGCGCTTATCGATATAAGCCCTGCCGTATTATCTTAGCTGGACTGCTATTATTTCCCGATCGTCGTGTGTCGACCAGTGAGTTGGAACGTGCCAGCAGTTAGTTCGGACGTGGCAGTGTTTGAGGTGGCACGCGGCACAAGTTCAGACGGGGCGCGGCAGCAGTAAAGTCCAGACCGCAATGACTCGCCCGACGGTTGCCGACACACGTGATTGGAATGGCGACGACTGTGATTTGTCGTCGGTCGGTCGTCTTGTCGAACGACGTGTATTTGGCCGGCGATCGCTAATATGTTGGCTGTGCCGACTCGTGATTCGTCCCTGTTACTGTACAGTCACTGCCGTTAGCATTGTCTAGTTCTTCGTACAAGTGTTCGTGAAACTGTGTGTGGTTTGTGTGATTTTGACTGACAAGTTATTCTAAATGTTGCCAGTGTACTGTCTCTGTGGAGTCGGTCGGATGAAGTGGATCAGCCAGGAAATCTCCGCACGGCGCAATGGGCCGGGCCCACTGGCGGTCTCTACGCAGTGTCGGAGTGTGTGGGAGCTGTTCCGATTGCTACGGGGTTCGTGGCTCACTGATCCAGGACTCAAAGATGAGTGATGATTTAATTGCCGAAGCCAGACTGTTCACACTGTTCTGTTTGTTTTCATGGTTGGTGTTTGGGGTATTCCCGTGAGCAACAGCGAATGTTCGAGTTGGCGAAAGTTTAACTGTATTTTGGTTATTTGAAGTCCAAGAGCACCAGCGGAATTTTCTGCCTTGTGGCCGTTAGCGTTTCAGTTACCTGCCCTGGCCGCTGACGTAAAATTCAGGCAGTGTCCTTTCCTCACCGTGTTGTCACTGTCCAATACGTGTGTGTAGTTTTGACAGCTTATGCATGCTTAGTTGTGGGCAGGTACGCCTTTTACGTTTTGGCTTTGGAGTGCCTCGTGTACTGGTCGGGTGGAAAGCAAGTCGTCTTGCCGGTGGGTCCGTTGGCTGTCTCTTGGTTGGATTGCCGGCGGATCGGATATACACTCCTGGAAATGGAAAAAAGAACACATTGACACCGGTGTGTCAGACCCACCATACTTGCTCCGAACACTGCGAGAGGGCTGTACAAGCAATGATCACACGCACGGCACAGCGGACACACCAGGAACCGCGGTGTTGGCCGTCGAATGGCGCTAGCTGCGC
This sequence comes from Schistocerca gregaria, assembly GCF_023897955.1. Lineage (NCBI taxonomy): Eukaryota > Metazoa > Arthropoda > Insecta > Orthoptera > Acrididae > Schistocerca > Schistocerca gregaria. The sequence continues at coordinate 311,668,701 of NC_064927.1, forward strand.
AGCATTTGTGCAACGCCGCCGTCAGTGTCAGCCAGTTTGCCGTGGCATACGGAGCTCCATCGCAGTCTTTAACACTGGTAGCATGCCGCGACAGCGTGGACGTGAACCGTATGTGCAGTTGACGGACTTTGAGCGAGGGCGTATAGTGGGCATGCGGGAGGCCGGGTGGACGTACCGCCGAATTGCTCAACACGTGGGGCGTCAGGTCTCCACAGTACATCGATGTTGTCGCCAGAGGTCGGCGGAAGGTGCACGTGCCCGTCGACCTGGGACCGGACCGCAGCGACGCACGGATGCACGCCAAGACCGTAGGATCCTACGCAGTGCCGTAGGGGACCGCACCGCCACTTCCCAGCAAATTAGGGACACTGTTGCTCCTGGGGTATCGGCGAGGACCATTCGCAACCGTCTCCATGAAGCTGGGCTACGGTGCCGCACACCGTTAGGCCGTCTTCCGCTCACGCCCCAACATCGTGCAGCCCGCCTCCAGTGGTGTCGCGACAGGCGTGAATGGAGGGACGAATGGAGACGTGTCGTCTTCAGTGATGAGAGTCGCTTCTGCCTTGGTGCCAATGATGGTCGTATGCGTGTTTGGCGCCGTGCAGGTGAGCGCCACAATCAGGACTGCATACGACCGAGGCACACAGGGCCAACACCCTGCATCATGGTGTTGGGAGCGATGTCCTACACTGGCCGTACACCTCTGGTGATCGTCGAGGGGACACTGAATAGTGCACGGCACATCCAAACCGTCATCGAACCCATCGTTCTACCATTCCTAGACCGGCAAGGGAACTTGCTGTTCCAACAGGACAATGCACGTACGCATGTATCCCGTACCACCCAACGTGCTCTAGAAGGTGTAAGTCAACAACCCTGGCCAGCAAGATCTCCGGATCTGTCCCCCATTGAGCATGTTTGGGACTGGATGAAGCGTCGTCTCACGCGGTCTGCACGTCCAGCACGAACGCTGGTCCAACTGAGGCGCCAGGTGGAAATGGCATGGCAAGCCGTTCCACAGGACTACATCCAGCATCTCTACGATCGTCTCCATGGGAGAATAGCAGCCTGCATTGCTGCGAAAGGTGGATATACACTGTACTAGTGCCGACATTGTGCATGCTCTGTTGCTTGTCTATGTGCCTGTGGTTCTGTCAGTGTGATCATGTGATGTATCTGACCCCAGGAATGTGTCAATAAAGTTTCCCCTTCCTGGGACAATGAATTCACGGTGTTCTTATTTCAATTTCCATATTTCAAGTGCAGACCGACCCCCGGAAACTTCTGAGCGCCGCTGGCTGTACTACGTTCTCTTATTGGTGTTTGATTGTGTATTTTAATGGCTCATAGCCGGTGGTTTGAATTTGTATGCTTTTAGTTGAGTTTTAAATAATGAGCCTTCAGCCGTTCGAAAATTAAAAGTTCCTTACTTGTCAAACCTTGCATTGTTTGGGCCTTCAGCCTCATTTAAAATATTTTTTCTGGATAAAGCTGTGGGCTTTCTGCCTTTTGAAAATTTATTGTAGTTGTGTTTTTCAATCAGGGCCTTCAGCCGTCTTAAAATTTAAGCTACTTACTTGTTAAATCTTAGATTATTTGGGCCTTCAGCCTCATTTAAAAAAAAATTATTTAAAGATAAAGCCTTCGGCTTCCAGCTTTGTAAAAATTTATTGTAGTTGTGTTTTAAATCTAGGGCCTTGAGCCGTTTTGAAAATTAAAGAGGTTATGCCCTTAAGGCATAAGATTGCGTGACATATTAAGTCGATAGTTAAGCTCTGAAATTTGCGCTGTAATGTTTGGGCAACTAAGTAAAGTTATATGTGTTCGAGTGCAACTGAGAGCCGCTCATATTTGGCCCCTTTCCACAATTCCAACTACATGTTCTGTCCAGTGGATTTAACCAGGCGTTTCAGAAGTGTTCAGAGTTAAGAGGCACCATACAGGGAAAGCAGAGGAACAACATCCACTTAGCCATAACGCAGACGAAATTGTGTGTTCCCTGATCGTGACGACAGTCACTGAAGACGATTAGGAAGAAAAATAAGAAAACGGCAGCTGTAAAAGCCGCTGAAGCACCAAACCAACAAATGGTTCAAATGGCTCTGAGCACTATGGGACCTAACATGTGAGGTCATCAGTCCCCTGGAACTTAGACTAATAAAACCTAACTAACCTAAGGACATCACACACATCCATGCCCAAGGCAGGATTCGAACCTGCGACCGTAGCGGTCGCGCGGTTCCAGACTGAAGCGCCCAGAACCGCTCAGTCACAGTGGCCGGCCAAACCAACACGAATGACGTTCCATAAGCATGAAATTACAGTGTGTGCTCGTATTAAAAAAACCATTTGTCAGTGATACAAATGACTATAACCCAAAAACGTGGCGCAGAAGCCTCATAACCGGAGTATGGAGCTATGGAGGAATTCCATTTGGTCGGATGAATCTTGTTTGACTCTGTTCCCACGTTCTGGCCAAGGCTGCGTCCCAAGAGTGTAACAATTCAGGGGTTTGGTGATGATTTGGGCAGCAATATCGTGGTATTTCATGAATCAAAAATGGCTCTAAGCACTATGGGGCTTAACATCTGAGGTCATCAGTCCCCTACACTTAGAACTACTTAAGCCTAAGAAACCTAAGGACGTCACACACGTCCATACCGGAGGCAGGATTCGGACCTGCGACTGCAGCAGCAGCACGGTTCCGGACTGAAGCGCCTACAACCGCTCGGCCACAGCTGCCGGCTTATTTCATGGATCCTGTTGTTACTCTGCAAGGTTACTTTACCGCCAAGTATCATGGTGTTTCATGGGTCCCATGGATACTCTGCAAGATCAGATTACTGCCAAGGATCATGTGACCATTTCGACTGGTCGGATCTATCCCATGGTACGCTGTTTGTTCCACAACGTTCTCGATGTTTTCCAAGAAGACATGGCCCTAGCATTGTGCAGCACTGGATTTATAAGCACAAGGATAAAGTGTGACATCTCCTCTGACTTCCTCAGTCACCAATCCTACTTATTACTGACCCTTTGTGGTCTACTTTGGAGAGAAAGGTACGTGATCGCCTCCCACCTCTATCATCTTTACTTCAACTTGTCATTGTTTTGCAGGAAGCATGGTATACGACTTCTTTGAAAACCATACAGAACCCGTATTTATCTCTTCTCAGACAACTGGAAGCTGTTTTGAACGCCAATGGCTTTCCTTCCTTATTAGGCATGATAATGTGTTGTGTTTCTGGTTTTTCCACATTTTTCTCCACCCTTGTGTATTCATATGTGTGTTAATGTTGATTTATTGGCACAGAGTCTGTTCTTGGCTTTATCAGCTTTGGAAGGCTGGGACCCTAACGTAGATGGATGTATACAGATGTTGGCAACGCACTCTCAGGATCATAATAACGATGATTGTAAGTAATATGTATCTCTATCTCTCTATATGCGTTTATACACGTCGATTGCTATTGTTTTTATACACACTTAACTAGTACCATTGATTTGTTTGTTCTACAGAGCAAAGTGCCCTCAATACAGAGCAACAGCACATCGTGAGGTGATACATCGAGATGTGGCAGCTCACACCGTCACAAAGCTCTGTGTCGTTGTATGATATCGCTGATGAATATATGCATATGCTGAACGAGAAGCCTGAGGGAGGGGGGGGGGGGGTGCATCATTGACTGGTTCAGGCGAGGCAGAGTTTTTATGTTAAGTACCACTGTTTACCTGAGTGTGCGTCTATATATGTATATTCTGTTACATGACACTTGTAGTCAATTGTTCTAGAAATGCTGGACGCATTAGAACTGTTACCCCTGTTGTCTGCACCTGCACCTAGGCCACCAGGGGTGCTGGACGCACCTGTACTTGTAGTGCAAGTGGTGAAAACACAGGATGTGCCCAGAGTACCACATCCAGCAGTTCTTGTAGATCCAATGCCTTCATCATTGCGAGTGTGAGCGACGTTGATGTCTGCATCAACAACATCACCAGTACCTGAAACATTCCATGCAGCAACTCCATCGCTGACACCCGCACAATCAGGATGGGGTCTTTGCAGTTTTATAGTTCTGATGGTGAAGATTTTGATAGTGAAGATGTTTACGTATGCCATGCTTTAGGGGGTGGGTTATAGCTTGCTGACCTCCTTAATATGATAGGGTAGTGAGATTACATCCTTGTCCTAAATGTGTGAGGCAAGTAAATTTTTAAATTTTAAGAATTTTCTGTACAAGGAGCGAGTACCCCTTGCTGCATACACGATTTTGGATGTCTTTTCACTCATGCAGAGGAGTGTGATGGTGACCCTACTACCTCACATACGACGATGTTATGTCTTTTTATTTTCAATTTGAAAACTCTTAATGCTTTTTAAACAGAACAAATGTCATTAATATTTCACATCTTCGTGGCTGCATATTTACAGCCCTCTGTGACGGATGGCTCTAACTGAAGCATTTAACATTGCGATGTATAAAATAACTGTCAGTGCATGAGAAACAGCATGGTCTAATTGATTCATAATTCGAAGAGTTCGTCCATATTTGTATCACCCTCTCCTTCAGCATGATAATGCCAGACCACACTCTAGTTTTGAGACATCTGCAACAATCCAGAGCCCTGGGATCAGTGTCCCAATCAACCTCCATGCAATCCCGACTCGGCCCAATCCAATTTTCATCTGCTGCTAAATCTCAAAGAATGGCTTCGAGGACTTCCCTTTGATAGTGATGAAGCAGTGCAAGCACAGGTGCGGTTGTCGCTCCATCAACAAAGTCAAATATTCTACAGTGACAGACCAAGTGAGGTGTGCAGTGGACAGCACAATGGACTCGCATTCGGGAGGACGAGGGTTCAAACCCGTGTCTAGCCATCCTGATATAGGTTTTATGTGGTTTCCATAATCGCTTCATTTAAATGTCGGGATGGCATGGCCGACTTCCTTTCTCATCCTTCCCTAATCAAATGGGACGGATGCCCCCCCCCCCCCCCCGGAACCAACCAACCAATCTGCAGTCACACTACGAAGAAACTGTGAAATGTTTCTGTCGTTATGATAACTACATTGAAGAGCCTCATATCGTGTAGGGCCACGTAAGCACGCACAAGTGCCGCAGCACGACGTGGCATGGACTCGACTAATGTCTGAAGTAGTGCTGGAGGGAATTAACAATATGAATCCTACAGGGCTGTCCATAAAGCCATAAGAGTGCTTGGAGGTGCAGATATCTTCTGAACAGCACGTTGCAAGCTATCTCAGATACGCTCAATAATATTCATGTCCGCCGGCCGATGTGGCCGAGCGGTTCTAGGCGCTACAGTCTGTAACTGCGCGACCACTACGGTCGCAGGTTCGAATCCTGCCTCGGGCATGGATGAGTGTGATGTCCTTATGTTAGTTAGGTTTAAGTAGTTCTAAGTTCTATGGGAATGATGACCTAAGAAGTTAAGTCCCATAGTGCTCAGAGCCATATTCATGTCTGGGGAGTTGGGTGGCCAGAGGAAGAGTTTAAACTCAGAAGAGTGTTCCTGGGGCCACTCTGTAACAATTCTGGATGTGTGGGGTGTCGCATTGTCATGATGGAATTGCCCAAGACCGTCGGAATGCACAGTGGACATGAATGATTGTACGTTATTACACAGGATGCTTAGGTACGTGTCACCTGTCAGAGTCGTACCTAGACATATCAGGGATCCCATATCACCCCATCTGCACACGCCCCACACCATCACAGAGACCGAGCGAGGTGGCACAGTGGTTAGACACTGGACTCGCATTCGGGAGGACGACGGTTCAATCCCGTGTCCGGCCATCCTGATTTAGGTTTTCCGTGATTTCCCTAAATCACTCCAGGCAAATGCCGGGATGGTTCGACTGAAAGGGTACGGCCGACTTCCTTCCCCATCCTTCCCTAATTCGATGAGACCGATGACCACGCTGTCTGGTCTCCTTCCCCCAACCAACCAACCAACCATCACAGAGCCTCCACCAGTTTGAACAGCCTCCTGCTGACATGCAGATGCAGTATCAATGGATTCATGAGGTTGTCTCCATGCCCATACATGTCCATCCGCTTGATACAATTTGAAACGAGACTCGTCCGACCAGACAGAATGTTCCAGTCATCAACAGCCCAATATAGGTGTTGACAGGCCCAGGCGAGGCGTAAAGCTTTGTGTCGTGCAGTCATCAAGGGTACATGAGTGGGCCTTCGACTCCGAAGGCCAATACCGATGATGTTTCATTGAGTGGTTAACACGCTGACACTTGTTAATGGCTCAACTTGGAATTTGGAGCAATTTGCGGAACGGTTGCACGTCTGTCACGTTGAACGATTCTCTTCAGTCCTCGTTGGTCCCGTTCTTCCAGGATCTTTTTCAGGCCGCAGCGATGTCCGATATTTGATGTTTTATCTGATTCCTGATATTTACGGCACAATAGTGAATTGGTCGTACGGGAAAATCCCCACTTCAACGCTATCTCGGAGATGCTGTGTCCCATAGCTCTTGCGCCGGCTATTACACCACAGTCAAACATACCTAAATCTTGATAACCTGCCATTGTAGCAGCAGTAACCGATCTAAGAACTGCGCCAAACACTGAAATCTGCAGCAATTAGCGGAATCGTGCACCTCCGTCACATTGACCGATTTCTTCAGTCGTCGTTGGTTCCACTCCTGCAGGAGCCTCTTCCGGCCGCAGCGATATCAGAGATTTTATGTTTCACCAGATCCCTGATATTCACGGTACGCTCGTGAAATGGCCGTACAGGAAAATCCCCGCTTCATCGTTACCTTAGAGATGCTGTGTGCCATCGTTCGCGCGCTGACTAGAACACCACATTCAAACTCACCTAAATCTTGATCACCTGCCAGTGCAGCAGCAGTAACCGATCTAACAACTGTGCTAGACACTTTTGGTCTTACATAGACGTTACCGTCCGCAGCACCGTATTCTGCTTGTATTTGAATACGAATACCTATACCAGTTTCTTTGGTACTTAAGTGTTTACTGTATAAGATGTCATTTTATTGAAATGTTAAATTGGTTATGAAGAAAGAAAGACAGAACAAATAAATCTAATTTGTTTAACCCTAGTCATTTGTTGTTTTTTTTAAACTCTACCCTGTAGTACATATATGTATAATTGTTTACAATGTTCAGTTACATCTGCATTGCACGCATCTTTTTCTATAAGGATAAATGTTTTTGCACTTCGTTAAAAGTGCTCAGTTTCATAGAAGGCTGGCATATCTGCATTGTACTCGTCTGTACTATAAGAAGATAGGCATTTACACTTCGTTTTTGACATAAATGCCTTTGGGAGAGTATTCCAGGCTGCCCAAGCTGTGGAATACACACCATATGACCTTATGCGGTGTGTGCACATCTGTTTGGTGTGAATTTCAGCAGTGGCGTTGGCGACAGCGCAGTGGCTTGGTGTAGTTGTTGATGGAATCCATGAAATTCTCGACCAGCATGCGGTCCTGATGTTGGCCCTGAATGGTGCAAGGGCTCTGTTGGCACTCTACCTCTTTAAATAAAGATCCTATCCTATTCCAGCAATGGTGGCACTTTTTTAATCATTAAATGTGGACACAGTACAAGTAGACTTTTGTTTATATAGAGATGTAAACACAACTACCATAAATGCTACAACTTAGACCAAGTCAGCTCTTAGGTTTCAAACTTAATGTAACTGTGGTGGGGTAAATTGTTTAAATTGAGATATAAGAGTCGTGGGGGAAATTGTTAATTTTTCGTCAGCTGGTCTAACAACATTTTAAACTTCAGGCAAATGAACTGCAACATCATACAAGTGGGAAAGGCCAACAATTTTTGAATTTCTCGTCATTCTACTACATAGTATACTTACAAGGGAAGGTTCCCAGCAGTGGAATCGACTTTTTGAAACCAAATATACAATGACTTAGGTTAAGATCGCAGGTATGACACATTGCAGCCAATCACCATGGTGGGCAGTCGTCTGCGAGTAGTTAATGAAAAAACTTCTGAATTTTGTGTGATGCTCAATAACGTTAAAAATGTCAAATTACACAGTCTGGTTGCATGGTGTAATGGATAGGATAATAGATTCACATTTAAGGGGTTGTGGGTTTGAATCTTGTCAGGTGCAGTATTTTTTTATTTTGAAATCTTTATCAAAATAACTTTGATCATTATTTTTATTATGATAATTGGTTTTAACGTAATTTCTTATTTCTACTTTGTTGTTGTATTATTTTAATAATGTTTCATTTTTTCTTTATATCAGTCTTTTTCAAATTGAAATTTTTGTGAATATGAATTTAATTATTTTTATTTATTATAATATTCAATTATTTGAAAATTTTGATCTATCAGTTAAAAAACAAAAGACAAAATAATTTATCTACATTGACTATTCAATGGTGTGAAAATGTATTTTCTGTTACCAGATATGCAATTTTCTTTGCATGGTAGTCGTCATACAAACATTTCAAACATAACCTAAATATCTATTGCTCTGGGCATACAGACAAAATGATGCAGATGAAGATTCAAATGAAAGAAGGGTTTGTAAGAATAAGGAAATTCAAACAAAATGAGAAATAGATTTACTGAATGCTGTAATGTTGATTATGAAATAGGGTGACAAAACCAAATAAATCAAATCGAGATCCATACACAAAATTAATTAAAAACACATAAAATTAATTAAATTCGAATGTATAAAGATTTCAGTGGAGAAATAACAATGGGAAGAAAAATGATAGCAAATGAAGATTTTGATATTAGGATTAAAATGATGTGACAAAGGAATGGAAGTAAAAAATTACATTTAAATCAATTAATTTAATAAAAATGATGCCAAAATCATTTGGATGATGATTTAAAAAGAAAAAAGTACAACACCTGACTACATTGGAACCAGCAACCTCCTGCATACAAAGCTACTATTCTATCCGTTACATGACGCAACCAGACTGTGTAATTTGACTTTTTTGATGTTATTGAGGATCACACAAAATTCGGAAATGAAGTCCCACGAGAGTGAGTGACTGCAGTGTGTGGTACCTGGGGTCTTGACCTACATAACCATGCACTTGGTTTCAAAAAGCTGACCCCATTGCTTGGGACCTCTCATGTAACACAAACAACCCAGCAATCACACAGGCTTGACCAGTAACCCAGGGGCTGTCATCTTAGATTTTCACATCTTAGAGCTGGGAAATTTGACAGCCGCACTGGCTGGAGCAATGTCTTCTGGTTTCCTATCTTGGACTTAAGTAAGCTGACTACCATGCAGGTTGGGCCAGTATTTCACTGGCTTCCGTCTTGGATTCTATCCTAAGCAGAAGTCACCTATTTCCCTCAATGGGACAATCACCATCTTAGATTTTTTTAAGTTGCTGCTAATTTACATTTAGGACAAGTAATCCACTTCCACAAAAATTAGGTGAGCGGAGAGAAAACCTCTATCACAATTGGGAAATTTGAATTTTCCAACAATTCTTTTAATTTCCCACCACTTTATATATAGGGCTGTTGGCCTATGTCATAAGGGGTTGGGGGGGGGGGGGTGAGAGAGACAGAAATCTGGTGACAGTCATGACATCATGGTGGAGGGGGAGGGTCAGGGTGGTAATCTGGCACCACTGCAGAGCAGGCTGGAATGCACACAGCTCTACTACTCACACAGCATTTCTGTAATACTAATACACTCCTGGAAATTGAAATAATAACACCGTGAATTCATTGTCCCAAGAAGGGGAAACTTTATTGACACATTCCTGGGGTCAGATACATCACATGATCACACTGACAGAACCATAGGCACATAGACACAGGCAACAGAGGATGCACAATGTCGGCACTAGTATAGTGTATATCCACCTTTCGCAGCAATGCAGGCTGCTATTCTCCCATGGAGACGATCGTAGAGATGCTGGATGTAGTCCTGTGGAACGGCTTGCCATGCCATTTCCACCTGGCGCCTTAGTTGGAGCAGCGTTCGTGCTGGACGTGCAGACCGCGTGAGACGACGCTTCATCCAGTCCCAAACATGCTCAATAGGGGACAGATCCGGAGATCTTGCTGGCCAGGGTAGTTGACTTACAACTTCTAGAGCACGTTGGGTGGCACGGGATACATGCGGAGGTGCCTTCCTGGCACAACGTAACAACCTGGACGCGATCGAACTGCGATATTGACTGTCCAAGCATGGTCGAACTATAGACAACACGAACCGTGTACCTCCATTCCCGTGGAATGACGGGAACTGATGGACTGTCCCGCCCCCTCCGTCTAATAGGCGCTGCTAATATATGGTTGTTTACATATTGGGGCGGGTTTACCGACATCTCTGAACAATCAAAGGGACTATGTCTGTGGTACAATTTCCACACTGGGATGATGCAAAACTTTTTTTTTTTGATGTTTGTATCTTAAACACCCATTCCTACAGTAAGGGTTTATCAAAAACCTGCCTACTTAATTCAATTGCAAACACAATTGCATTAAATACGACACAGCACTTGAAATTCAGTTTTGTAATCACAGAAGCAGGTCTGTATCTCCCAAACGTGTTGCCAGATTCATGTCAGTCCATTTTAGAATATTTTGCGTAGTTCTGCAAAAAAATATCATATTTCCTGAACGCAGAGAATTTTTTTTGTAATCGTTCTTTGCATTCACATATTTCGCTGCATTGTAGGGTCACATCCAGAAGTTTTGGTAGAATGGCAGTATCCAGGAAATTTTTCCTTAATAAGTTTGTTTTTCAGAAACTGTTTTAAATTTATATATTGAATCCAACAATTTTTCTTTCCATGTAATGTGGAAATGATATTCTTTGGAACTCACGGCCTATTGATGCTAGGTGACGGTACAATTTTCTGTAGACATAGTTATTATTGATCAGAGTGAATTTAGTGCAAATTTTCTGATGACCCAAGATTCACTCCTGAAATACACCCTATGTCAAAATCATTAGGTATGTTACATAAAAACTGCCAACTGACATTCATGCAAAATCAGAGATTGGTAAGGTAGGTGTTACAACATGGTCCAGTTGTAGATAGACTCTAAAAATTGCATAAGCAGAAACGTTCCAAGAAGAAGAATTAGTACTTGAAAGATGTAAGACTTGCTGTTTTTGTTGAGGGTTGCTTTGCATATCGAATTTTGTTATGACTGACTGTATTTTTGTGAGAAACGACAGTCATTGCTTTGTTGCCAGTGCTTGCAGAAACTACAACACTGAATGAGAAAGCAGCATACGTAAATTACAGCACGCAATCAATATGTAAAAAAATGAAAGATTGTTAATAGTAATATACACGTGACAGACTTACATTTATTGGTTATACACGTGTCCTTGAAAGAAAAATAGTGTTGAACATCTATCATAGCTATGATGGCATGACATAATTACCATGCCTCAAGTGTAAGCACTGCTATTATAACCAACCTCCGTGCTGAGACAACCAAGTAGTCCCAAATACTTTGAAATAGTTCCGACTTTCCGTGCTGAGTCAGAAAGTGGCGTGGAGCGAAAGAGTTTGCGCATGTGCATTTGTGGAATTTCGTATCCCGTTTGAAGAGTCTATTTAACAAGTTTCCACCAATTGTAGACGTGTTCTAATTTGTCCCAACAGGCAAAAAAGCGGTAAGTTTTGTCTTGTGAACATATCAATTGTATTTCTTTTACAGTATTCAAATAATATGACCTCGAAGGGATGTGTGCCATCAAGATATACATAATCAACAAAACTATAATGCAGTGCCAGGTGCATGTGCCGTACCATAGCTGTCATAATATTATGCTTTTACACTTCAAGCAACAGGAAACGGATGTGCAGACTGAACGAAATCAAATGTAGGTGTTTTTGTCTCTCTCCACGTCTATTCTGCATGAATTACATTGACTGGCAATAATTACAACTTTGCTGTGAAATTAACTCGGCTGTCTAATTCTCAACAACATGCAAACGAATCTTGCAAGCTCTGATAACAGCGTCTTATTATGCACAATGGCTTATCATGGCACCAAGAGCTGTCCAACACTGCCTCCAGGCCAAACGAGCTGTCAGAAGATGTTTGATGCTGTATGCATTAAATTTTGTCACGGAAAACTAATTCAGAGTGTTGTGTATGACTTCATGCACAATGGTAAGGAGAGGTAGACTGTAGAGTGGTGCAGGAACCGTTGTCATAGGAAATTTGGACAGGAGCAGAAATGATTAGTGAACAAATTATCACAGTGAACAGAAGATTTACTTAACCTATATTTCTCCTAACGCACGAAGACTCATTACAGTAGTGAGGAAAGAATTAGAGTCAAGCTCATAATGTCCACAAGGAAGAGTCTCCAGTACGAACTATGGTGTCGGCTAGGCAGCGCCTCTGTAGGAGCATGTAGTGAAGCGGTTCCGAGTGTGGCTGAGACGGGTGGCTGTCGCCAGTTACCCTACACTGTGGCGACAGAGGGCACTCGAGGTACAGACCTGCTGTACAAGTGGCTCAGCAGATGCACACCATTGGTTCGCCAGATCCCACGCAAACGCTATTGGTGTTGATCAGAAACTTGCAATTCCGTTGCCAACTGTGCTACACCAGCAGGATAGCAACGAAACGTGATACAGGACAGAGGAAATAGTGGTGTGGCAGATAAAACTAGTTAGAAAGCTTAAGGTCAGAGATCAATGTCCAAATATTTTCGAAACATCGAGATTTATTTGCTAGAGAAATGGATTGCCCACGAACAAAAGAAACTGCAATGCGTCGTGAAAACACAAAAATCCTTTGTTGTAACATGAGTGAGTGCAACGAGAGTTTGTCAGTGTCAGCATAAAACTAACTTCCTGGGAAACTATGACGTCTGACGTCCCTGTGAATGAAATGTATTTTTCAATACTCTTTGACGATCTGTGGGAATGATAACATTATGAATGACATTCTGTGAGATACCTGCCGGTATAAAAAGAAAGCAATGATTATTGTGTTGTTGTCAGTAGAGGTGTGAAAGCAGAATGGTTCGCTAGGAAGAGCTCAGCAGTGCCTTTAAGCGTGGACTTGGCAGTGGATGTCACCTGAGTAAGAAATCCATCAGCAACATTTCAACTCTTCCAAAGCTTCCCACGGCAAATACAAAGGGACAACCACGACTAGGTAGACCTCATGTATTCATGGACAGGGATCATCGAACATTGCTGACGCTGACTGTAATGACTTGCATGAAATCAGGAGCAGGAATCATTTGCGAGTTCCAACCTGCTACCAGCAGTCCAGTTAGCCCAAGGCTACGTGAAACGAATTAAAAATAATGAGGTGCAGTGGTCCTGCAACTCTTCATAAATCACAAATGTAAAAATCAATACCACTGGACAGTGATTTGGAGTGGAAAACGTAACCTGCCAACATTGAAGCATAGAGAAGGAGGCGGTGTTGTAACACGCGAGTGTTGTTCGTGGCTAGGGTGTGGTTCCCTTATTCCTTATCCACTTAAGAAAACGCTAAATGTGGAAGGATATAGAAACATTTTACAGCATTGAGTGGTGTATACAGTAGAGGAACAATTTGACCTGATGATTGATGGTACCAGCACGGCAATAAAGCGTCATTTGCGAAGCAGTGGTTTGTGAACAACAGCTTTCCTGAAATGGAGTGGCCTGCTCAGAGTCTTCATAAGAACTCAATGGAACGCCTGTCGGATGAATTAAGATGTCGACTTTGCTCGAGACCCCAGCGTCCAATACCACAACTTTCTCTGATTTTGTCTCTTGATGAAAAATGGTGTATCATTCCTCCACAGACATTCAGTCACCTCATAGAAAGCCTCTCCAGCAGAGTTCAGGCCGTCATAAATGTGAAGAGTGAATACTGCCCATACTAATGTCGAATGTTACAATTTTGTGCAACGTGAACTAGTCGCGAACAATAGGCAATAATTCACATGTTCATAAAGTAAAGAGCTCAATTGCAGAACCGGAAGTTGTATATTAGAACATTCCATCGGATGAAAAAAGTGCGTTTAGCAGATTTGGAAACAGTTCGTGGGATTTTGCACATTGAAGAACATGCGTTGGGTCTAGGGCAGTAGATGGCGAGGGATCGTCTGCAATTCCGCAGGAGAATTTAAACTATATACCAAATTATAGCGCCAACTTTACATGTCTCACTTGGATGTTTAACGGAGTGGAGCATGAAAAGTTGCAGTGAATCAGGCACATATCTAACTCACTCTCCGAATTAAAATGAAATGTCGTGTAGCAAGGGCCTACCAGCGGGTAGACCCGATCGCCTGGTGGAAGTTTTTCGAGGTGACGTCACTTCAGCGACTTGCTAGTCGCTCATTTGAGTTCCTTGAATGCAAATATCTGCTTCCTGTTGTTTAAAAGGTAGAGATACAACACGTGCTTTCGAGATTGTTTCATTGATTATGCATATCTCGAAGCAAGCATACCTCCGAGATAATGTTGCTTTCGAATGTGGAAAACCGAAAAATAATGCTTGTGTTGACAAGACAGGACATGCTGACTAATCGCATTTTTGGCTATCGAACTTGTTGATTCAAAATGGTGTTGCGTTGTAGAAGTTGAACATCCACTGCAACTAGCTTGTTGTTGTTGCTGTACCATCAGACACGTTTTCATCATTGTAGTCATCACCAGCATTCAAAGCTTTCGTAATTTATAGACATAACTGTAAGTACGATATGTGCTATATATGACCATTAAAATTTATATGCTTTGCTTATCAGTTACTGACGTTGCACGCTGCGTATCCTATATCGACGATGGAAATACCTTTTAGATCTAGCACCTTCATCCAAGAAAATACCAGACTTCTCCAGTAGTACGAAGCCGGATATATTTAAGCAGCGCCACGTGGAAGAATCGGGCATTTCCCATTTGAATGGCGATCTGGAGTGCAAGTTAGTAATGTTTGTAGCGTTTACTGCGGGTGTATAGGGCGTGAGATGTATAGTGATATGTACTTTGATGACTAAAGTGTTATTGTCAACTGTTTACCATCTAGTGACTTATCTCGTCATATCTTAAGGAAATGCCAAAGGATGGAAAGATAAAGTTTTACTTTTCGGATAATTACACAAAAGAGTGGTCTTTTGTCATAAAAGGACGTACGGATCAGGAAACGGTTTATGAGATTTGTAGCTGTTTCGTCTCAGTAACTCGCGGAGGTAAACAGGCGTCAGGCGTCACATTTCTACGAAGAATCATACAAACAGATTCATGGCAGCGTCAACATCAAAGCATAGTTACGAAGATACACGGGAAGAAGTGTTCGTTGCTGCTGCGGAACTAATAACAGTTAGCATCATCAGTCCTTCACTTGTGACTTCTGACATTTTCCCGGCGTATTTGTTCTTCTAATAATTTCCGGGTATGCAGCCGGATCCCGTCGACATTCTGCCACGATATTTCGGCCCAGAGACGTCCGGCCATCATCAGGTGAGTACACAACTACTGAAGAGCCCAGGTGCAGTCGCGGTATTTGTACCGATTCTTGCGCACGTGTTGACATGCGCAGCATAGCCGAGTTGTACGTGCTGCCCTCGGTGGTGAAAGTAAAAGATCATCTAGTCATTGAGTATCGATTGACGCTGTCTATTCCGCTGTGAATGTATAATTTTAATAACAGGATTCCAAGTTTTATCCAGTTGAAAGCCGTTGTCACGATTTATAAGATTATCGGCAAGACGTATTTCCACTGATTCCTTGATTACGGAATCCCAAAATCCGGAAACCGGAGCTAAAATTTTTGTTCCATTGTATTCCATTGAATGTCCCAATGAAATACAGTGCTCTGCTACTGCCGATTTTGACGGTTGCCGCAGACGGGTGTATCTTTCATGTTCTGTACATCGTTCATGGACAGTTCTTGTCGTCTGGCCAATATATGCAGAGCCACATTCACAGGGAATTTTGTAGACGCCTGCTTTCTTCAGTTGTAAATCGTCTTTAACGGATCCAACCAGGGCCCGGTTCTTTGCTGGTGGACGGAAGATAACCTTGATTTTATTCTTCTTCAGTAATCGTCCTATTTTCGACGACACATTCCCGGCGTATGGAAGAAACGCAGTTGATTTAAAGTCGTCATCAGCATCCTCAGTGCGCTGCTTCTTGTTATGACAGTTGCGCATGGCCTTTCTTATTTGGCGTGAAGTGTAGCCATTCTCTTTAAAAACCTTCTCCAAGTGTTCTAATTCTGCGTGGAGGTTTTCATCGTCCGATATTACATGCGCTCGATGTATTAAGGTACTGAGAACACCGGCTGTTTGTGCTGGGTGGTGGCAGCTTGACGCCTGGAGATACAGATCTGTGTGAGTCGGTTTCCTGTACACAGAATGTCCTAATGATCCATCATTTTTACGGCATACTACCACGTCTAGAAATGGTAAAGTGCCATCTTTTTCAATCTCCTCCGTGAATTTGATGTTCTCATGTAAAGAGTTTAAATGATGAAGGAATTTCTCCAGTTCCTGTCTGCCATGAGGCCATACAACAAAAGTATCATCTACGTACCGCCAGAAGACCGTAGGCTTTAAGACAGCAGACTCAAGTGCTTTCTCCTCAAAGTCCTCCATAAAGAGATTAGCTACCACAGGGGACAAAGGGCTCCCCATGGCGACGCCGTCTGTTTGTTCAAAGAATTCGTCATTGAATAGAAAGTACGTTGAGGAGAGTATATGTTCAAACAAGGCCGTCATTTCTGCACTGAATAAGTTACCAATAAGATGTAACGATTCCATTAAGGACACTTTGGTAAATAGTGAGACCACATCAAAGCTGACTAGTAAATCCGAGCTGCTAAGCTTAACTTCCTTCAAGCGACTGACAAAATCCTCGGAATTACGTATATGGTGGCAACACTTACCCACATACGGCTTTAGTACTGAGGCCAGATATTTTGCTGTAGAATAGGTGGCAGCACCAATATTACTCACTATTAATCGTAGTGGGGCACCATCCTTGTGTATCTTGGGAAGACCGTAGAGTCTTGGTGGTACTGCATTGTGTGGTCTCAATCTCTTGATAATTTGTTCAGGTAGAGAACAGTCGTTCAAAAGGGTAGCAGTTTTCCTTGATATTCGGCTTGTTGGGTCCTTTTCAATTCTGCGGTACGTGGAATCATTTAGCTGACAATATATCTTCTCGTTGTAGGCTTCCCTTGTCAGAAGAACTGTGGCGTTACCCTTATTCGCAGGCAGTACGACTGTGCTAGTATCTTCTCTGAGGCTGCGGAGAGCTATCATTTTTCTTCCCATTGTTATTTCTCCACTGAAATCTTTATACATTCGAATTTAATTAATTTTATGTGTTTTTAATTAATTTTGTGTATGGATCTCGATTTGATTTATTTGGTTTTGTCACCCTATTTCATTATCCACATTACAGCATTCAGTAAATCTATTTCTCATTTTGTTTGAATTTCCATATTCTGACAAACCCTTCTTTCATTTGAATCTTCATCTGCATCATTTTGTCTGTAGGCCCAGAGCAATAGATATTTAGGTTATGTTTGAAATGTTTGTCTGACGACTACCATGCAAAGAAAATTGCATATCTGGTAACAGAAAATACATTTTCACACCATTGAATAGTCAATGTAGATAAATTATTTTGTCTTTTGTTTTTTAACTGATAGATCAAAATTTTCAAATAATTGAATATTATAATAAATAAAAATAATTAAATTCATATTCACAAAAATTTCAATTTGAAAAAGACTGATATAAAGAAAAAATGAAACATTATTAAAATAATACAACAACAAAGTAGAAATAAGAAATTACGTTAAAACCAATTATCATAATAAAAATAATGATCAAAGTTATTTTGATAAAGATTTCAAAATAAAAAAATACTGCACCTGACAAGATTCAAACCCACAACCCCTTAAATGTGAATCTATTATCCTATCCATTACACCATGCAACCAGACTGTGTAATTTGTCATTTTTAACGTTATTGAGCATCACACAAAATTCAGAAGTTTTTTCATTAACTACTCGCAGACGACTGCCCACCATGGTGAATGGCTGCAATGTGTCATACCTGCGATCTTAACCTAAGTCATTGTATATTTGGTTTCAAAAAGTCGATTCCACTGCTGGGAACCTTCCCTTGTAAGTATACTATGTAGTAGAATGACGAGAAATTCAAAAATTGTTGGCCTTTCCCACTTGTATGATGTTGCAGTTCATTTGCCTGAAGTTTAAAATGTTGTTAGACCAGCTGACGAAAAATTAACAATTTCCCCCACGACTCTTATATCACAATTTAAGCAATTTACCCCACCACAGTTACATTAAGTTTGAAACCTAAGAGCTGACTTGGTCTAAGTTGAAGCATTTATGGAAGTTGTGTTTACATCTCTATATGAACAAAAGTCTACTTGTCCGTGTCCACATTTAATGATTAAAAAAGTGCCGCCATTGCTGGAATAGGATAGGATCTTTATTTAAAGAGGTAGAGTGCCAACAGAGCCCTTGCACCATTCACTGCAACTTTTCATGCTCCACTCCGTTAAACATCCAAGTGAGACATGTAAAGTTGGCGCTATAATTTGGTATATAGTTTAAATTCTCCTGCGGAATTGCAGACGATCCCTCGCCATCTACTGCCCTAGACCCAACGCATGTTCTTCAATGTGCAAAATCCCACGAACTGTTTCCAAATCTGCTAAACGCACTTTTTTCATCCGATGGAATGTTCTAATATACAACTTCCGGTTCTGCAATTGAGCTCTTTACTTTATGAACATGTGAATTATTGCCTGTTGTTCGCGACTAGTTCACGTTGCACAAAATTGTAACATTCGACATTAGTATGGGCAGTATTCACTCTTCACATTTATGACGGCCTGAACTCTGCTGGAGAGGCTTTCTATGAGGTGACTGAATGTCTGTGGAGGAATGATACACCATTTTTCATCAAGAGACAAAATCAGAGAAAGTTGTGGTATTGGACGCTGGGGTCTCGAGCAAAGCCGACATCTTAATTCATCCGACAGGCGTTCCATTGAGTTCTTGTGAAGACTCTGAGCAGGCCACTCCATTTCAGGAAAGCTGTTGTTCACAAACCACTGCTTCGCAAATGACGCTTTATTGCCGTGCTGGTACCATCAATCATCAGGTCAAATTGTTCCTCTACTGTATACACCACTCAATGCTGTAAAATGTTTCTATATCCTTCCACATTTAGCGTTTTCTTAAGTGGATAAGGAATAAGGGAACCACACCCTAGCCACGAACAACACTCGCGTGTTACAACACCGCCTCCTTCTCTATGCTTCAATGTTGGCAGGTTACGTTTTCCACTCCAAATCACTGTCCAGTGGTATTGATTTTTACATTTGTGATTTATGAAGAGTTGCAGGACCACTGCACCTCATTATTTTTAATTCGTTTCACGTAGCCTTGGGCTAACTGGACTGCTGGTAGCAGGTTGGAACTCGCAAATGATTCCTGCTCCTGATTTCATGCAAGTCATTACAGTCAGCGTCAGCAATGTTCGATGATCCCTGTCCATGAATACATGAGGTCTACCTAGTCGTGGTTGTCCCTTTGTATTTGCCGTGGGAAGCTTTGGAAGGGTTGAAATGTTGCTGATGGATTTCTTACTCAGGTGACATCCACTGCCAAGTCCACGCTTAAAGGCACTGCTGAGCTCTTCCTAGCGAACCATTCTGCTTTCACACCTCTACTGACAACAACACAATAATCATTGCTTTCTTTTTATACCGGCAGGTATCTCACAGAATGTCATTCATAATGTTATCATTCCCACAGATCGTCAAAGAGTATTGAAAAATACATTTCATTCACAGGGACGTCAGACGTCATAGTTTCCCAGGAAGTTAGTTTTATGCTGACACTGACAAACTCTCGTTGCACTCACTCATGTTACAACAAAGGATTTTTGTGTTTTCACGACGCATTGCGGTTTCTTTTGTTTGTGGGCAATCCATTTCTCTAGCTAATAAATCTCGATGTTTTGAAAATATTTGGACACTGATCTCTGATCTTAAGCTTTCTAACTAGTTTTATCTGCCACACCACTATTTCCTCTGTCCTGTATCACGTTTCGTTGCCATCCTACTGGTGTAACACAGTTGGCAACGGAATTGCAAGTTTCTGTTCAACACCAATAGCGTTTGCGTGGGATCTGGCAAACCAATGGTGTGCATCTGCTGAGCCACTTGTACAGCAGGTCTGTACCTCGAGTGCCCTCTGTCGCCACAGTATAGGATAACTGGCGACAGCCACCCGTCTCAGCCACACTCGGAACCGCTTCACTACATGCTCCTACAGAGGCGCTGCCTAGCCGACACCATAGTTCGTACTGGAGACTCTTCCTTGTGGACATTATGAGCTTGACTCTAATTCTTTCCTCACTACTGTAATGAGTCTTCGTGCGTTAGGAGATATATAGGTTAAGTAAATCTTCTGTTCACTGTGATAATTTGTTCACTAATCATTTCTGCTCCTGTCCAAATTTCCTAAGACAACGGTTCCTGCACCACTCTACAGTCTACCTCTCCTTACCATTGTGCATGAAGTCATACACAACACTCTGAATTAGTTTTCCGTGACAAAATTTAATGCATACAGCATCAAATATCCTCTGACAGCTCGTTTGGCCTGGAGGCAGTGTTGGACAGCTCTTGGTGCCATGATAAGCCATTGTGCATAATAAGACGCTGTTATCAGAGCTTGCAAGATTCGTTTGCATGTTGTTGAGAATTAGACAGCCGAGTTAATTTCACAGCAAAGTTGTAATTATTGCCAGTCAATGTAATTCATGCAGAATAGACGTGGAGAGAGACAAAAACACCTACATTTGATTTCGTTCAGTCTGCACATCCGTTTCCTGTTGCTTGAAGTGTAAAAGCATAATATTATGACAGCTATGGTACGGCACATGCACCTGGCACTGCATTATAGTTTTGTTGATTATGTATATCTTGATGGCACACATCCCTTCGAGGTCATATTATTTGAATAATGTAAAAGAAGTACAACGGATATGTTCACAAGACAAAACTTACCGCTTTTTTGCCTGTTGGGACAAATTAGAACACGTCTACAATTGGTGGAAACTTGTTAAATAGACTCTTCAAACGGGATTCGAAATTCCGCAAATGCACATGCGCAAACTCTTTCGCTCCACGCCACTTTCTGACTCAGCACGGAAAGTCGGAACTATTTCAAAGTATTTGGGACTACTTGGTTGTCTCAGCACGGAGGTTGGTTATAAAAGCAGTGCTTACACTTGAGGCATGGTAATTATGTCATGCCATCATAGCTATGATAGATGTTCAACACTATTTTTCTTTCAAGGACACGTGTATAACCAATAAATGTAAGTCTGTCACGTGTATATTACTATTAACAATCTTTCATTTTTTTACATATTGATTGCGTGCTGTAATTTACGTATGCTGCTTTCTCATTCAGTGTTGTAGTTTCTGCAAGCACTGGCAACAAAGCAATGACTGTCGTTTCCCACAAAAATACAGTCAGTCATAACAAAATTCGATATGCAAAGCAACCCTCAACAAAAACAGCAAGTCTTACATCTTTCAAGTACTAATTCTTCTTCTTGGAACGTTTCTGCTTATGCACTTTTTAGAGTCTATCTACAACTGGACCATGTTGTAACACCTACCTTACCAATCTCTGATTTTGCATGAATGTCAGTTGGCAGTTTTTATGTAACATACCTAATGATTTTGACATAGGGTGTATTTCAGGAGTGAATCTTAGGTCATCAGAAAATTTGCACTAAATTCACTCTGATCAATAATAACTATGTCTACAGAAAATTGTACCGTCACCTAGCATCAATAGGCTGTGAGTTCCAAAGAATATCATTTCCACATTACATGGAAAGAAAAATTGTTGGATTCAATATATAAATTTAAAACAGTTTCTGAAAAACAAACTTATTAAGGAAAAATTTCCTGGATACTGCCATTCTACCAAAACTTCTGGATGTGACCCTACAATGCAGCGAAATATGTGAATGCAAAGAACGATTACAAAAAAAATTCTCTGCGTTCAGGAAATATGATATTTTTTTGCAGAACTACGCAAAATATTCTAAAATGGACTGACATGAATCTGGCAACACGTTTGGGAGATACAGACCTGCTTCTGTGATTACAAAACTGAATTTCAAGTGCTGTGTCGTATTTAATGCAATTGTGTTTGCAATTGAATTAAGTAGGCAGGTTTTTGATAAACCCTTACTGTAGGAATGGGTATTTAAGATACAAAAATCAAAAAAAAAAGTTTTGCATCATCCCAGTGTGGAAATTGTACCACAGACATAGTCCCTTTGACTGTTCAGAGATGTCGGTAAACCCGCCCCAATATGTAAACAACCATATATTAGCAGCGCCTATTAGACGGAGGGGGCGGGACAGTCCATCAGTTCCCGTCATTCCACGGGAATGGAGGTACACGGTTCGTGTTGTCTATAGTTCGACCATGCTTGGACGGTCAATATCGCAGTTCGATCGCGTCCAGGTTGTTACGTTGTGCCTGGAAGGGCTCTCAACAAGGGAAGTATCCAGGCGTTTCGGAGTGAACCAAAGCGATGTTGTTCGGACATGGAGGAGATACAGAGAGACATGAACTGTCAATGACATGCCTCGCTCAGGCTGCCCAAGGGCTACTGCTGCAGTAGATGACCGCTACCTTCGGATTATTGCTCGGAGGAATCCTGACAGCAACGCCACCATGTTGAACGATGCTTTTTGGGCAGCCACAGGACGTCGTGGTACGATGCAAACTGTGCATAATAGGCTGCATGATGAGCAACTTCACTCCGAACGTCCGTGGCAAGTTCCATCTTTGGAACCACGACACCATGCAGCGCAGCACAGATGGGCCCAACAACATGCCGAATGGATCGCTCAGGATTGGCATCACGTTCTCTTCACCGATGAGTGAAGCATATGCCTTCAGCCAGACAATCGTCGGAGACGTGTTTGGAGGCAACCCAGTCAGGCTGAACGCGTTAGACACACTGTCTAGTGAGTGCAGCATAGTGGAGGTTCCCTGCTGTTTTGGGGTGGCATTATGTGGGGCCGACGTACGCCGCTGGTGGTCATGGATGGCGTCGTAACGGCTGTACGATACGTGAAGGCCACACTCCGATAGTGCAACCATATAGACAGCGTATTGGAGAGGCGTTCGTCTTCATGGACTACAATTCACGCCTCCATCGTGCACATCTTGTGAATGACACCCTTCAGGATAACGACATCGTTCGACTATAGTGGCGAGCATGTTCTCCAGACATGAATCCTATCGAACATGCCTGGGATATATTGAAAAGGCTGTTTATGGACGACGTGACCAACCAACCACTCTGAGGAATCTACGCCGAAACGCCGTTGAGGAGTGGGACAATATGGACCAAGAGTGCCTTGATGAACTTGTGGATAGTATGCCACGACGAATACAGGCATGCATCAATGCAAGAGGACGCGCTACTGGGAGTTAGAGGTTCTGGTGTGTACAGAAATGTGGAACACCACCTCTGAAGGTCTCTCTGTATGGTGGTACAACATGCAACGTGTGGTTTTCATGAGCAATAAAAATGGCGGAAATGATGTTTATGTTGATCTCTATTCCAATTTTTTGTACAGGTTCCGGAATTTTCGAACCGAAGTAATGAAAAACTTCTTTTGATGTGTGTATTTACAAGGCGCAGGTTGTAGATTCTTATGACAGCTGCATGTTGACGAAATTTGAGCAAAAAAATGTTAAACTGTGTTCCCTAGACAAGGATAGCTACGTAAATCATAAAACAAGTGCAAATATTTGTAACGTTATTAAAAACAAAGTGAATGGGTGGTTTGACATCTTTGCTTATCCCAACAATAAAATTTATATCTCCCCAGATGTCAATAAAAAGAAAGTGGCTTTCATGAGAGCTGAATTTCCAGGAGAGATTATTAAAGACTTCAAACGACTCAGAGCAAAAATATTGGCTGTCGAAAGTAAGGTGCAATGCTTAATGCGTAGAGTGATAGAAGTGAATTTTTCATCAGCAAATAACTTAGCACTGGTGAATGCGAATTAAATTATACTGAAAAATCGACAGTGCATTATGTAATTTGTTCTAAGCAGCACAAATTTTCGACCATAAAGCAATGCAAATTAGCACTTTTGGCTTGGGACCCCTACCACCTGAAGAATGACGATGATCGATTTTTTTAAATAACATAAATACCTGAATAATATAAAAATGTAAAATGTTTGTGTGATGTGACAAAATATGTAAAAACACTGAAAGTGAAAAGTGTAATAACATTTTTAAATTTAAAAGCTTGCAATTTAGCGCATAAATATGTACGAGCTGTTATTGAAACGTTTTAAGAATGGGCTTGTAATTATACAATCGTGATACTTACATGCTACTGTGATGCATCTCCTCCAAAATAGTCCCCTTCTGACTGAGCACACCGATTCCAACGGTGTTTCCACTTTTGGAAACATTGCTGGAATTTTTTTCCCGAGCTGTGTTAAGGACGCTCTCTGTATTTACCTGAATGTATTCAATCGAGTCAAATCGCTTCCCTTTCAGTTTAAGAATCAGACAGAAATCCGTAGGATACAAATCAGGGGAATATGGCGGTTGTGGAAGCACAGGAATTGGTGAAAAATTCAACGAAGAAGAAGGCACGATGAGCTGGGGCATTGGTTATTGTGTAGCACCCAACTCCTGTCTTTCCACAATGCAGGCCTATCTTCCGCATCTTTTAGCGCAAACGCTCAAGGACACATTTGTAGTATTCCTGGTTAATTGTCTGTCCACCAGGGGTAAATTCATGATGCACAATACCAGTAGAATCGAAAAAAATTACCAACATTGTCTTCACGTAACTTTGCCGTGCTTTTTTCGGTCGTGGTGAACCTGGAGTCTTCCACTGGTAAGACTGCACATCTGTTTCAGGATCATATCCAAACACCCACTATTCGTCACCTGTAATTACCCTATTTGACAAATCTGGGTCACTTTTAGACCGATTAATCAGTTCTTGGCACACTTCAAGTCGGTATTGTCTCTGGTCACTTGACAACACTTTTGGAATGAATTTTGTGGACACTCGACGCATGTTCAGATCTTCATTTAGAATTAACTGAACTAGATTCATTTTTGAAGTGGAAGGACGGCTGGACCGTGGTTCCTCTTCAGATGATTCGCCACCATTTTTAAATCTGTTAAACCGGAAAAAACATTTGATCGTCTCAAACCACTACCTCCAAAAGCTGTTTTTAATAGTTCGTAATTCTCAGAAGCCGTCCCCATGAACCATGGACCTTGTCGTTCGTGGGGAGACTTGCATGCCTCAGCGATACACATAGCTGTACCGTAGGTGCAACCACAATGGAGGGGTATCTGTTGAGAGGCCAGACAAACGTGTGGTTCCTGAAGAGGGGCAGCAGCCTTTTCAGTAGTTGCGGGGGCAACATTCTGGATGGTTGACTGATCTGGCCTTGTAACAATAACCAAAACGGCCTTGCTGTGCTGGTACTGCGAACGGCTGAAAGCAAGGGGAAACTACAGCCGTAATTTTTCCCGAGGGCATGCAGCTTTCCTGTATGTTAAACGATGATCGCGTCGTCTTGGATAAAATATTCCGGAGGTAAAATAGTCCCCCATTCGGATCTCCGGGCGGGGAATACTCGAGAGGATGTCGTTATCAGGAGAAAGAAAACTGGCGTTCTACAGATCGGAGCGTGGAATGTCAAATCCCTTAATCCGGAAGGTAGATTAAAAAATTTAAAAAGGGAAGTGGATAGGTTAAAGCTGAATATAGTGGCAATTAGTGACGTTCGGTGGCTGGAGGAACAAGGCATTTGGTCAGGTGAATACAGGGATATAAATACAAAATCAAATAGAGGTAATGCAGGAGTAGGCTTAATGAAAAAAATAAATAAGAATGCGGGCAAACTACTACAAACAGCATAGTGAACGCATTATTGTGGCCAAGATAGATACGAAGCCCACGCCTACCACAGTAGTACAAGTTTATATGCCAACTAGCTGCGCAGATGACGAAAAGATTAATGAAATGTATGATGAGATGAAAGAAATTATTCAGATACTGAAAGAAACGAAAATTTAATAGTCATGGGTGACTGTAAATCGGCAGTAGGAAAAGAAGAGAAAGAAAATTAGTAGGTGAATATAGAATGGGGGATAAGGAATGAAAGGGGAAGCCCCCTGGTAGAATTTAACACAGATCATAACTTTATGATAGCTAACACTTGGTTCAAGAATCATGAAAGAAGATTGTATACATGGAAGAGGCCTGAAGATACTGGAAGGTTTCAGATAGATTACGTAATGGTAAGACAGAGATTTAGGGACCAGGTTTTAAATTGTAAGACATTTCTAGGGCCAGATGTGGACTCTGACCACAATCTATTGGTCATGAACTGCAGATTAAAACTGAAGAAACTGCAAAAAGATAGGAATATAAGGAGATGGGACCTGGACAAACAGACAGAACCAGAGGTTGTAGAGTGTTTCAGAGAGAGCATAAGGGAACAATTGACAAGAATGGGGGCAATAAATATAGTAGAAGAAGAATGGGTAGCTTTAAGGAATGAAATAGTGAAGTCAGCAGAGGATCAATGTGTAAAAAGGCGAGGGCTAGTAGAAATCCCTGGGTAACAGAAGATATATTGAATTTAATTGATGAAAGGAGAAAATATAAAAATGCAGTAAATGAAGCAGGCAGAACGGAATACAAACGTCTCAAAAATGAGATCGACAGGAAGTGCATAATGGCTAAGGAGGGTTGGCTAGAGGACAAATGTAAGGATGTAGAGGCTTATCTCACTAGGGGTAAGATAGATACTGCCTACAGAAAAATTAAAGAGACATTAGGAGAAAATAGAACCACCTGTATTACTATCAAGAGCCCAGATGGAAATCCAGTTCTAAGCAAAGAAGGGAAAGCAGAAAGGTGGAAGGAGTATATAGAGGGTCTATCCAAGAGCGATGTACTTGAGTACAATATTATGGAAATGGAAGACAATGTAGATGAAGATGAAATGGGATATATGATATTGAGCGAGGAATTTGACAAAGCACTGAAAGACCTAAGTCCAAGCAAGGCTCCGGGAGTAGAAAACATTCCATTAGAACTAATGATAGCCATGGGAGAGCCGGCCCTGACAAGACTCTACCATCTGGTCAGCAAGACGTATGAGACAGGCGAAATACACTCAGACTTCAAGAAGAATATAATAATCCCAATCCCAAAGAAAGCGGGTGTTGACAGATGTGAAATTTACCGAAATACCAGTTTAATAAGTCACGGCTGCAAAATACAAACGCGAATTCTTTACAGATGAATGGAAAAACTGGTAGAAGCCGACCTCAGGGAAGATAAGTTTGGATTCCTTAGAAATGTTATAACACATGGGGCAATACTGACCCTACGACTTACCTTAGAAGACAGATTAAGGAAAGAAAAACCTACGTTTCTAGCATTTGTAGACTTAGATTAAGCTTTTGACAATGTTGACTGGAATACTCTCTTTAAAAATCAGAAAGTGGCAGGGGTAAAATAAAGGGAGCGAAAGGCTATTTACAATTTGTACAGAAACTAGATGGCAGTTATAAGAGTCGAGGGGCATGAAAGGGAAGCAGTGGTTTGGAAGGGAGTGAGACAGGGTTGTAGCCTATCCCCGATGTTATTCGAACTGTATATTGAGCAAGCAGTACATGAAACAAAAGAAAAGTTCGGAATAAGAATTAAAATCCATGGAGAAGAAATAAATATTTTGCGGTTCGCCGAAGACATTGTAATTCTTTCAGAGACAACAAAGGATTTGGAAGAGCAGTTGAACGGAATGGACAGTGTCTTGAAAGATGAACATCAACAAAAGCAAAACGAGGACAATGGAATGTAGTCGAGTTAACTCTGGTCATACTGAGGGAATTAGATTGGGAAATGAGACACTTAAAGTAGTAAATGAGTTTTGCTATTTGGGGGGCAAAATAACTAATGATGGTCGAAGTAGAGAGGATATAAAATGAAGACTGGCAATGGCAAGGGAGCGTGTCTGAAGAAGAAAAATTTGTTAACATCGAGTATCGATTTTAAGTGTGAGGAAGTAGTTTCCTAAAGTATTTGTATGAAGTGTGACCATGTATGGAAGTGAAAAGTGGACGATACATAGTTTAGACAAGAAAAGAATAGAAGCTTTCGAAATATGATGCTATACAAGAATGCTGAAGGTTAGATGGGTGGATCACATAACTAATGAGGAGGTATTGAATAGAATTGGAGAGAAGAGAAATTTGTGGCACAACTTGACTAGAAGAAGGGATCGGTTGGTAGGACATGTTTTGAGGCATCAAGGGATCACAAATTTAGCATTGGATGGCAGCGTGGAGGGTAAAAATTGTAGAGGGAGACCAAGAGATTGATACACTAAGCAGATTCAGAAAGAGGTAGGTTGCAGTAGGTACTGGGAGATGAAGAAGCTTCCACAGGATAGAGTAGCATGGAGAGCTACATCAAACCAGTCTCAGGACTGAAGACTACAACAACAACAATAATTCTCAGGAGCTGATTTCCCGGTTTTAAAAACAAAAAATTCACAGAAACTCGTCGCTCCGTTTTTATGTCCATTTTCACGCAGACAGAATCGAGCAACAAGCCCTAAAAGACCCGCACTGAATCAGATGCCACAACGAACTGAATAAAGGAAACACAGTTTCCTGTCAGAGGGCATTCAAGGACAAGGCAATGACTCACTCCCCAACCTCCGTGTACCTGGCCACCAAACTAGTAACCAGTAGCGGATCCATTTTTAAATCTTTCCAATCACACCTAGTACAACATGGAATGTAACTAATGTAAAAATGTTGTACAACTTCTAGTCTCATGGTTCACTGTATGAAAGTACTAAAAAAAATAGAATTTTTGTTTTGAGTTTGTTTTCTCCCATTCCCCCTGTTATATATTGTATTTGCTTGATACAAACAGGCAAAAGTTAATAGAAATTGGTGCATCTGTAAAAATGTAAATGTGTGACGCTTAAAACAACTACCTCCGTCATTTCTGAGCAATACATCTTCCTAAGAATCCGAGAAAATTCTAGTCCTAGGTAAAATCGCCAATTTAATCAAAGGTTTTCTATCTAGTCACTCGTTGACCAATCTGGTGTGCCACCAGAAGATAGCAAAAGTAAAGCTGAAGTTTTATATTTCGAATTTCAGAAAGTGTGTGTGCGGGAGAGCCATACAAACATACTATCTTTTGACTATCGCATAGATTCACGTAAGGAGGACTTCGTAACAAGGATCTTTGATGTAGAGAAACATTTGAAAGAGTTGACAGTAAATAAGTCGCCACGTGTCTGTTCGAATCCCAGTTCCATTTTACAAAGAGTACTCTACAGTATTGGTTCCTTCCTTAGCTTGCACTCGTCGCAAATCTTTGGCCCAGCGCAAAGTACCAAGCGACTGGAAGAAATCACAGGTAACTCCTGTATATAAGAAGGCTAAGAGGAAGGACCCGCAAAATACAGGCCGGTATCTTTAACATCAGGTTGCTGCAGAATCCTTGAAGATATTTTCATTTCGAATACAATAAATTTCATTAAGAGGAAAAATGTAGACTGGCAATGGCAAGGAAAGCGTTTCTGAAGAAGAGAAATTTGTTAACATCGAATATAGATTTATGTATCAGGAAGTCGTTTCTGAAAGTATTTGTTTGGAGTGTAGCCATGTATGGAAGTGAAACATGGACGATAAATAGTTTGGACAAAAACAGAATAGAAGCTTTCGAAATGTGGTGCTACAGAAGAATACTGAAGATAAGGTGGATAGATCACGTAACTAATGAGGAGGTATTGAATAGGATTGGGGAGAAGAGAAGTTTGTGGCACAACTTGACTAGAAGAAGGGATCGGTTGGTAGGACATGTTTTGAGGCATCAAGGGATCACAAATTTAGCATTGGATGGCAGCGTGGAGGGTAAAAATCGTAGAGGGAGACCGAGAGATGAGTACACTAAGCAGATTCAGAAGGATGTAGGTTGCAGTAGGTACCGGGAGATGAAGCAGCTTGCACAGGATAGAGTAGCATGGAGAGCTGCATCAAACCAGTCTCAGGACTGAAGACAACAACAACAACAACAACAACAAGAGGAAAAAGCTTCTATCCAAAAACCAGCTCAGTTTTAGAAAGCATTGCTCTTGCGAAAATCAGCATACCCTTTTGTCACATGATATCCTATGAATCATTAATGAAGGGTAACAGGCGGATTCCATATATATAGATTTCCATAAAGTATTAGACATAATGCTACACTGCCATCAGTTAACAAAGAAACAACTGCACGGAATAGGTCCCATAGGCGTGAGTGGCTCGAAGACTTCCTAAGTAACAGAACCCAGTATGTTATCCTTGATGGCGGGTGTTCATCAGAGACCCAAGTATTGTCAGGAGTGCCCCAGGGAAGTGTGATGGTGCCGCTGTTATTTTCTGTATACTTAAATACTCTGGTGGAGAGGGTAAGCAGATGTGTGTTGCTGTTTGCTGATACTACTGTGGTGTATGGGACGATGTTGTCGTTGAGTGACTGTAGGAGGGTACAAAATGACTTAGACAAAATTTCTTGTTCAGTGGTGAATGGGAGCTAGTTTTAAATGTAGAAAATGTAGGTTAATGCAGATGATTAGAAGAAAGAAACGCATAATGTTTCAAGTAGAGTATCAACAGTGTGCTGCTGGACACATTCTCGTCGATTAAATATCTAGGCGTAATGTTACAAAGCGACATGAAATGAAACAAGCTTGTAAGAACTGTAGTAGAGAAAGCGAATGGTCGACTTTGGTTTGCTGGGGAATTTGCTTTGCATAGAAGAATGTCTGACAATTAAGAGCTTCATGGATGCAGTATTGAGCAATTTTCACAAACATATAACAAATTCACTGATTTAGAAAAACATATGAAAATCAGGTTATCAAAAGTGTAAGAGAAAATGTCTAATTTCACATCTGAGATAAATGGTAGAACGGATAGTTTAGAACAAATATTAGGCTTCAGACTTAAACTTAGAGAAGAAATAAATGTGCGAGGGAAATCTCAAAAGTAAGGTCTCCTATTTTTTATAAGTACAGAACTCTGTTTGTGTGGCAATTGGTCACAATGTTGTGAAGAGTGCTTCACGCGCTGTGAGTAAACATGCGCACGCCGCGCTGAGATGTTCCGTCTTGGCTTGGCAGCCGTCGAGAATGGAGCTCCCGTTGGATGTTACCGCCTATTGCGAATTGCGCGCAGTTATCCGGTTTCTGAACGCAAAGGGCTAGAAGTTGTAGTTTGGACGAAAGAAGGTGAAGTTTTTGTCATGTAGTAAACACTGAGCTCAATGAACAAGTGTCCTGAACCAACAAACAAGAAACAGCTAACCTCATACCTAGGAATGATATGTTTCTATAGAAAAATTTGGCCGAATATTGTATTAAATGCATCACACTTAATGGCCCTGTTTAAACATACCACATCTTGATGAAGGACACCAGAATGCAGCACAAAATTGAAATGAATAAAAAACTGTTTAATATCAGAACCATTTTTAGTTCGTCCAATTTTTGAGGAAACTTTTCACTTAAGAACAGAATATAGCATAGGGTCATGTCTGTATCAAGACATACGCACATGTAATGGAATGAAACACTGTCAATTAGCATTTGCAAGCTGATTATTGACAAACGACAGGAAGAATTATGGATCAGAGAGAAGATGATATTTGCTC
The DNA here is from genome assembly GCF_023897955.1 of Schistocerca gregaria. NCBI lineage: Eukaryota > Metazoa > Arthropoda > Insecta > Orthoptera > Acrididae > Schistocerca > Schistocerca gregaria. Next base: position 311,700,517 of record NC_064927.1, read on the forward strand.
TTCTATAGTAATTTAAGAGATGATAATATGTACTTATTTGCATGACATGAGCAAAGGGCACTAAGTTTTTCACTAAAGAGTAGGCTTTTGCACAGGTGATTAACACAGTGCCGTCTATTTCTACACGAATTAAAGTTTTCAATACCACAGTATACATGAAGGGGCCAAGAATGTGATAACACATACATAATCTAGATTGCAAATAGGCTTGAAACAAAATGAGCATTTAAAGGTTAGAGGTCATTTTATATACTTTCTAAAAGTTTCCAAAAACAGACACGATAAGAATGGAATGTCAAATAACCATATACAATGTTTAGATAACATATACTATAAAATTCACATACAACTATCCTTCTATCTATCTATATCCGAATCCCGCTCCAGCTACTGCCGGGTCTGGGTGCTGACGAGTCCTCTCCATTTGGCTCGGTCCTCCCATCACTTTTCTTCCTCCACTTGCTGCTAGGTCACACCTCTCCTTTCAACAGATATTCTCACTCCCATTTTCCACCGTGTTCTTGGGCGCCCTCTAGGTCTTTTCCCATCCATCTTTAGTTCTTCCATAATTTCGGGGAGTCTCTGCCCATGCATCCTCTTAACATGCCCATACCATCTTAATCTCTTTCTTTCAATTTCTTCTCTCATACTTTCTTGTTTGTGGTCCTTTCTAATCTCTACATTCCTTACTCTGTTCATTCTTGTTTTTCCGTTAACTGCTCTGAGAAATTTCATTTCCCCTGCTTGCAGTCTGCTCCAGTCCCTTTCTGTCATTGTCCATGTTTCTCCACCATAGGTGACAATAGGGATGTAATAATTCTTATACATAAGGAGTTTTACTCTTTCTGAAACCTCATTATTCCAAATCAGATGTTTTATTGTTTGGTAGAAATTGCCTCCCTTCTGTAACCTCATATTAATTTCGTTAGTTATTCTTCCATCCCTAGATATTTCACTCCCTAAATAAGTGAAACTTTCTACCACTTTGAGGGGTTCTCCATTCAAGGTAATATTTCCATTGATTCCCTTCTCTCTTCGAAATACCATTACTTCACTCTTATCTTTATTTTTAATCCATACCTTTTCATTATTTCCTTCCACACATCAAGCTGTAACCGTACATCTACCTCTTTATCACCCCATATTACCATATCACCTGCAAAAATTATCTTTTTGTCTTTTTCTTTTACTATATCTTTAACTGCCCTATTCATTCCCTCCATCACAACATTAAAAAGCGCAGGAGATAGAATACTTCCTTGCTTAAGTCCTTGTCTTATTTCGAAGTATTCAGAGTTCCCCAATGGTGTTCTAATTCTACAATTGTGGCCTCTGTACATTGTCTTTATAACATTAATGTATCCATCTTCTATATCTATCTTCTTCAGTTCTTCCCAAAGTATTTCCCTGTCAACTGAGTCATATGCCTTTTCTATGTCTATAAAAACCATTATCACCCTTTTGTTATACTCCCAACTTTTTTCTATCAGTTGACGGATAGAAAATATCAGGTCGATCGTGCTCCTTCCTTTCCTATACCCATGCTGTTCTTCACTCAGCTCCTTTTCTATCTTTTCACTTATTCGATTTAGTAAAATTCTTTCAAAAATCTTGTCTGTATGACTCATGAGGGTTATTCCTCTGTAGTTTTTACAATTGCCTTTCTTGAAGATGGGAACAATGTCTCCTATTCTCCAGTCGTCAGGTATTTTACTATTTCTCCACACGCTTGATAGCACTCTATACAGCCATTGCATACCCACTGGACCTGCTGCTCTTGTCATGTCCACTGATACTTCATCAGGTCCTGGGGCTTTCCCCCCATTCATCTTCTTCACAGCTTTTTCCATTTCTTCCCGTGTAATTTGTCCTAATTCTGCTTCCCAACTTCTCTCAATTTCTCCATTATTTGTTGTTCCCTCATGTACCTGCTCCTCAGTGTTTAACAGCTTCTTAAAATGTTCTTTCCAGAGATCTTTTTTTATTCCCTGGATCTTCAATAATGGTACCGTCCTCTGTTTCCATCTTTACTGGTACTTCAGAAGCCTTCCTTTTATTTTTCATCATTTTATAGAACATTTTCTTATTGCTCTTCACATCTTCTTCAAGTTTTTTTGTAAACTCTTCCCATGCCTTTTTCTTTGCTGTTTCCACTATTTCTTTGCACTTCTTCTTTTCCTCTATATTTTATGGACTTCGTCATTTTTAGTTTTCCACCATTTTCTCCATGCTCCATTTTTTCTTCTAACTTCTTGGATTGTGGTATCATCCCACCAACTTGTCTGTCTTATTTTTTCCTTTCCAGATGTTCTGCCACATACTTTTTGTGCTGCTTCGCCTAAAGTGTCTTTGAATGAACTCCATTCTTTTCCTACATCGCAGAAAACTTCTTTTGGAAATTTTTGTGTTATTAATTCTCTATACTTCTCAGCACATTCACTCTCCTTCAATTTCCAATCCTGTACCTTCATCACTTTCTTCTGTTTTCTATTTTTCACACACTGATTCATTTTCCATTGTCCCACTAGTAATCTATGGTCTCCATCTGCACTCACACTTGGAGCTACCTTCACATTTGTTACTTTCTCTCCCCATTCCCTATATACTAGAATATAATCAATTACACTCTTCGTTCTTCCATCCCTACTGTATCTGGTGATAACATGACTTTCTCTCTTCATAAACCAGCTGTTAGCTATTTTCATTCCATTCCTCTAGCACAGATCCAGGAGTCTTTCCCTGTCTTCTTTTCTGTCTCCATATCCAAAACATCCCAATACTTGCTCAAATCCCTTTCTGTCTTTGCCTACTTGTGTATTAGAATCTCCCATCACTTTATTAGCACTCTCTATATGGTTCTCTAACACATTTTCAAAGTCCATCTTCTCTTCTTCGCTACATCGCACTTGAGGTGCATAAATCTGGATTACTTTTAGTGTTTCTTTTTGGAATCTCAGGTTTAAGATTATGATCCTGTCTGATATATATCTCACATTTTCAATTCAGCTTTGTACATTCCATTCCTCTGGCACAATAGAACTACTTTTCCATAAAATAAAAGTCAATAACTGGTTACCATGTATTGCTAAAAATAGTGTTACTTTACTAAGCTGGTACATGGGCCAAAACATGTGCCAACAGGACACGAAAATATGGAAATCATGTGAAACTTGTCGAAAAATTAAAATACAAATTTTGAAGATGCACAGCATGCTATACCCTACAATAACACATGAGTGATATAGTGGTCGGAGCTTCTACAGTACATTTTCTGGTGAGTGGGGACAAATGATTTACATTGTCCTCTTTTTGGAATTATACTCTAAAACAGTCAGATTATACCTGTTGAAGAGAGCTACAACCAATAGGGTTATTTTTAAGCTGAGGGATAATTATTTCAAATGTGTGGTGAAAACTAAGCACTTAGCTGGAACCCAATTTACAGCTTTCCTAAAATTCTCCCAATAAATCAAAGTCGACATTCGCCTTCCTACTACAATCCTTACATGCTCATTCCATTTAACACTGCTTTGCAACGTTCCACTTAGATATTTAAGTGGCTGTGTCAAGCAACACTCTACTAATGCTGTACTCGAATATAACGGGTTTCTTTTTCGTACTCATCTACACTAACTTGCATTTTCTCCACATTTACAGCTAGCTCCCATTCATCATACCAACTATAATTTTTGTCTAACTCATCTTGTATCCTCCTACAGTCACTCAAAGGCGGCACCACCGAATATACCACAGCATGATCAGCAAACAGCTGCAGCCTGCAGCTTACCCTGCTCGCCCGATCATTTATATACACAGAAAATAACAGTGATCCTATTACACTTCCCTGGGGCACTCCTGACAATACGATACCCGTGCCTCTGACGAACACTCGCCGTACTGGGTCCTGATACTTAAGAAGTCTTAAGCCACCCACATATCTGAGAATCCATTCCGTATGCTTGTACCTTTGTTAACAGCTGGCAGTATGGCACCGTGTGAAATACTTTAAAGAAATCTTGGAACATGTAATCCGTCTGTTGCCCATCATTAATGATTCACAGGATGTCATGTAACATAAGGGCAAGCTGAATTTCGCACGAGCAATGCTTAATAAAACCGTTCTGATTTGTGGACAGAAGCTTTTCCCTCTCAAGGAAATGTATTACATTGGAAACGAAAACATGTTTAACCTGCAACCTGATGTTAAAGATACCGGTCTGTAAATTTGCGGGTCCTTTCTACTAGCCTTCTTATATACAGGAGTAACCTGTGATTTCCTCCAATCGCTTGATACTTTGCGCTGGGCAAGAGATTTGCGATGAATAAGAGACCAATGTTGGCGAGTGTTGTTGTTGTAGTCTTCAGTCCTGAGACGCGTTTGATGCAGGTCTCCATGCTACTCTATCCTCTGCAAGCTTTTCATCTCCCAGTACCAACTGCAACCTACATCCTTCTGAATCTACTTAGTGTACTCATCTCTTGGTCTCCCTCTATGATTTTTACCCTCCACGCTGCCCTCCAGTACTAAATTGGTGATCCCTTGATGCCTCAAAACATGTCCTACCAACCGATCCCTTCTTCTAGTCAAGTTGTGCCACAAACTCCTCTTCTCCCCAATTCTGTTCAATACCTCCTCATTAGTTATGTGATCTACCCATCTAATTTTCAGCATTCTTCTGTAGCACCACATTTCGAAAGCTTCTATTCTCTTTTTGTCCAAACTATTTATCGTCCATGTTTCACTTCCATACATGGCTACACTCCATACAAATACTTTCAGAAACGACTTCCTGACACTTAAATCTATACTCGATGTTAACAAATTTCTCTTCTTCTGAAACGCTTTCCTTGCCCTTGCCAGCCTACATTTTATATCCTCTCTACTTCGACCATCATTAGTTATTTTGCTCTCCAAATAGAAAATCCCTTTTACTACTTTAAGTGTCTCATTTCCTAATCTAATTCCCTCAGCATCACCCGACCTAATTCGACAACATTCCATTATCCTCATTTTGCTTTTGTTGATGTTCATCATATATCCTCCTTTCAAGACACTGTCCATTCCGTTCAACTGCTCTTTCAAGTCCTTTGCAGTCTCTGACAGAATTACAATGGCATTCGCGAACCTCAAAGTTTTCATTTCTTCTCCATAGATTTCAATACATACTCCGAATTTTTCTTTTTTATCCTTTACTGCTGGCTCAATATAGAGATTGAATGACTTCGGGGAGAGGCTACAACCCTGTCTCACTCCCTTCCCAACCACTGCTTCCCTTTCATGTCCCTCGACTCTTATAACTGCCCTCTGTTTTCTGTACAAACTGTAAATAGTCTTTCGCTCCCTGTTCTACTAATGCTAGAAACGTAGGTTTGCCATTCCATCACCTTTCTTCTAAGATAAGTCGTAAGGTCACTATTGCCTCACGTGTTCCAACATTTCTACGGAATACGAAGTGATCTTCCCTGAGGTCGGCTTCTACCAGTTTTTCCATTCATCTGTAAAGAATTCGAGTGACTCATGAAACTGATAGTTCGGTAATTTTTACATCTGTCAACACCTGCTTTCTTTGGGATTGGAATTATTAAATTCTTCTTGAAGTCTGAGGGTATTTCGCCTGTCTCACACATCTTGCTCACCAGATGGTAGAGTTTTGTCAGGACTGGCTCTCCCAATGCCGTCAGTAGTTCTTATGGAATGTTGTCTACTCCCGGGGCCTTGTTTCGACTCAGGTCATTCAGTGCTCTATCAAACTCTTCACGTAGTATCGTATCGCCCATTTCATCTTCATCTACATCCTCTTCCATTTCCATATTATTGTCCTCAAGTACATCGCCCTTGTATAGACCCTCTATATACTCCTTCTACCTTTCTGCTTTCCCTTCTTTGCTTAGAAGTGGGTTTTCATCTGAGCTCTTGATATTCATACAAGTGGTTCTGTTTTCTCCAAATGTCTCATTAATTTTCCTGTAGGCAGTATCTATCATACCACCAGTGAGATAAGCCTCTACATCCTTTCATTTGTCCTCTAGCCATCCCTGCTTACCCATTTTGCACTTCCTGTCGATCTCATTTTTGTGACGTTTGTATTCCTTTTCGCCTGCTTCATTTACTGCATTTTTATATATTTTCTCCTTTCATCAATTAAATTCAATATTTTTTCTTTTACCCAAGGATTTCTACTAGCCCTCGTCTTTTTACCTACTTGATCCTCTGCTGCCTTCACTACTTTATCCCTCAGAGCTACCCATTCTTCTTCTACTGTATTTCTTTCCCCCATTCCTGTCAACTGTTCCCTTATGCTCTCCCTCTAGTTCAGTCAGTTATTCCAGGTCTCATCTCCTTAAATTCCCACGTTTTTGCAGTTTCTTCAGTTTCAATCTACAGTTCATAACCAATAGATTGTGGTCAGAGTTCACATCTGCCCCTGGAAATGTCTTAAAATTTTAAACCTGGTTCCTAAATCTCTGTCTTACCATTATATAATCTATCTGATACCTTCTAGTATGTCCAGGATTCTTTCATATCTACAACCTTCTTTCATGATTCTTAAACCAAGTGTTAGCTATGATTAAGTTACGCTCTGTGCAAAATTCTACCAGTCGGGTGTCGAGTATTCTTCGTAAAATCGAATTGAGATTCCGTCAGGATGGGCGACTTACTTGCTTTCAATCCTTTCAATTGTTTCCCTACACCAGCAATGCCTACAGTATGTTTGTATGATTCTCCTGCGTGAACGATTTCTTAAATGCGAAATTTAAAACTTCAGCTTTACTTTTGCCATCTTCTACCGGCACACCACACTGGTCAACAAGCGACTGGATTGCTGCTTGAAACTTACATAGTCATTTTAATAAGGACCAGAATTTTCTTGGGTTCTCGGCAAGATCTATTGCTACGGTATGACGGTGGTAGATGTTGTAAGCTTCGCGCATCGATCTTTTTACAGACGCATGAATTTCTATTAAATTTAGCCTTTCGTCATTTGTGTGTTCTCTTTTGTCCGAGAGTGCAACAAAATCCTTAGGATTCTTCGAATCTTGCTGGTAAACCATGGTGAGTCTTTTGCGTCCTTAATCCATTCTCAATCCCATTACACTTTGCCCATAATCTAGTTACAATCCTTTAATTCCTCTGCGTCCATCGCATTGGAATTAAATCATGTCAATTCATTGTCTAACTGGGATGCTAACAACTGTCTATCTGCTCTTTCTAGTAGAAATTCTCTCCATGCATTCTTGACTGATTTACTAACTTTAGTAACCAATCCCTATCTTTATACTGACGCCTATTATTAGGTCAGGCCTCTTGTCGCTACAAGGTCCAAAATATTTCCACTGCTTATGGGCTGTCGCACTAACTGCTGAGGACAGTTTCGGAAAACGTCTGCGAGTCGTCTGGCGAGTCTTCATCAGAGAACCTCCACCTACAGTCTAGTGTAAAAAGACCCAAGTGCAGTCCACAAGTACCCTGCTGCCCCACCAGCTGCTTCCTTTGTGTAGTGCACCCCCGACCTGTCAAGAGGAGTTCCACAATTCCCCACCTGATAAGGTGGGTCCAGAAATCTACAACCAAGAACGTCATAGTCGAGGAATCCTTTGGTTGAGATGCTTCAGATGGCTCAAAACAAATGGACCCCGACTGACTCTGAAAGAATGGTGCAAATACAGAGCTCTTCTTCTACCCATCACGTCCACCAGCCGCCTGTATGAACTGATGGTGACCTCAGAATCCAAGCAAAAGGCACTGTTGATGCCAACGTAAGTCACAACCTACAGACGACTATACTCTGCACGTTCATAAGCAGCAGGCAAGACGTCCTCCACATCGCAGGCGAGGCCCACTGGCAGACATACGGAGTGCACATTGGCTTTCTTTCCAGGCCTGAACGCTATCTGTCTAAGTGGGTCTACAGCGCGCCAAACGTTGGAGCTCCCAGTAACTAGCAAATCCGTGCCCCTGTGTGCCCACTCGGACCCTGCTGAAGGACCAGCCATCTGTTCACTCACTGAGCGCATGTCCGAGGTCAGATGGCCCACCTCCGCGCTGGCTCTCCGCCTCGGGCAATTCGAACGCGATACCAATTGTAACTCATTCTCCCGTGAGGGCGGATCCATTGCATCACGCACACTGTGAGGTGCTCAGCAGCAGAGCCCGTGGGCGAAACAAGCGACACCTGAGGTGTCTCAAGCAACGCGGCAGATTCTTCCCCACCGCTACACCCAAAGCAGCAACCTAAAGACGATTGACCGTAGCCTACAGCACATTCAGCTGTTCACGAAAGGCGACCAGTTCCTCGTGTGTATTCACACACCCTACCCACACCAGTATTACTAACTTAAGAACTGACTATAAAAGCACCAGACAAAAAACTAGATACCGCAAGTTCCGGACGTGTCGCCAAATGGTTGCTGACGCATTGTAAGCTGTTCAGCAGAAATCAGAACTGCTCCATAGACTGCCTGTCAACACTTCACAATTACAAAAATGTTGGATTACACCTTTTACATAGAAAAAACTCGCACGAAATTTAAGAGATATACTGCTAAGGAAACACAAAAGAAGCTATATACGTAAATCGCCAATTTCAAGGTGTGGACCAGACGGCAGTAGGAGCTTGACTCGTGCTTACTTGGCTTACTGGTTTGTACTCGATGTTCCAGTCTCCTAACATAATTTCCACGTCTGATGTGACAAAATAGTAGCATTAATGGGGAGAGAAAGATCTACAACTATTATCTATTTAGTAGTAAGTTATTTTTATGGGGTGAAGAGTACTAACATTTGAAGAAATCTGTTTTCGTGGCTCGGCATTATTTTTTCTAGGGAAGGTAATTATAAGGAAAAGTAATTGGTTATATGTGCTGGTATTCGTCAGTAACTACGAAAAAAACTTCTATTTTCTTATGTAAGCATCAGCAAAATCAAAATACCCCAGCAGAATAGTGTTAAGTTGTCAGACGTCTTAGCTCAATCATTATATTCCCCATACATTCCACAGTAGGGCGTTAGGACCAACCTTTTTAGGGCTTATAGGGCTGAAGGTGGTAGGGTCCGTTAAATAGAACCGAAGGTCATCATTATACTTCGGCCTACCAGTGAACAACCCAGCACCCAAGAAAGGAATCTGGGGTGGAGTTGGGAATGTTGTCTGTCTGTTGGGCTGCCATCAGCCCTAGCACTTCTGATCTTAATTCCCTGTTTTAATTCCCTTAAAATGGTTACTGATATATTTTTCCTTCTGTGTACTATTCAGTAGCTCCATCGGAAGAGGCTTTCTTTATCTCCGTTTGTCTTAATATGTTATCAGTTGATTGTCTGAGGTAGTGCCGACCCAGAAACCTTCCAACAGTGTTAGTGTAGTATACAGTATTTATAATTTAACGAACGGCTGGAGCTACTTTAGGCTTGCCCATCACTGAACCAGCAAATTCTCTAACATTCATAATTAATAGGGAGAGAGAAAGAACCGACATCTTTATTGATCAAAGACCACGCCACATTTATGTGTGATGAAATATAGTCATGTAAGAATTACGTAAATTCATGTATTTGTAGACCACAAATGACCTACTGAGAGCGTTATATTTCATTTAATATCCGTTCTGATAAATCGTCCAGACTATTTTGTACAGCAAACTGCGATTGACAAGTTCGAACACCAAAAGTTGTATACCTGAATTTTAAATTGGAATTGCGTCCAGCCCCAGGAAAAAGCAGAACTTGAAGTATTATTTTAATTAACTAATAGTTATGTAGGCTAAAACAAGGAGAAAAGCAATATGTATGAATTTTTGATGACTTTAATGTGTGAATCAAAATGTATCTTTGGTGATACGACATTACAATGTAATGTTATAGTGCATGTCGACTACTCGAAAAAGCTAGTTCAAATAATGTAAAGACATAAAGTTGTGATGCTGGCTACTAATTAAGGGTCTGTAACAAATAGATATAGTGGGAATTAGTGAAGTTCCGTGGCAGGCGGAACAAGACATTTGGTCAGATGAATACAGGGCTATAAATACAAAATCAAATACGGATAATGCAGGAGTAGGTTTAATAATGAATAAAAAATAGGAGTACGGGTAAGCTCCTACAAATAGCATAGTGAACGAATTATTGTGGTCAAGATAGACACGAAGTCCACGCACACTACAGAAGTACAAGTTTATATGCCAGCTAGCTCTGCAGATGACAAAGAAATTAATGAAATGTATGATGAGATCAAAGGAATTATTCACGCAGTGAAGGGAGACTAAAATTTAATAGTCATAGGTGACTGGAATTCAAGAGTAGGAAAAGGGAGAGAAGGAACTTAGTAGGTGAATATGGAATGAGGCTAAGAAATCAAAGAGGAAGCCGGCTGGTAGAATTTTGCGCAGAGAATAACTTAATCATAGCTAACAGTTGGTTTAAGAATCATGAAAGATGGTTGTATACATGGAAGAACCCTGGAGACACTAAAAGGTATCAGATAGATTATATAATGGTAAGACAGAGATTTAGGAACCAGGTTTTAAATTGTAAGACATTTCCAGGGGCAGATGTGGACCCTGAACACAATCTATTGGTTATGAACTGTAGATTAAAACTGAAGAAACTGCAAAAAGGTGCGAACTTAAGGAGATGGGACATGGATAAACTGAAAGAGCCAGAGGTTGTACAGAGTTTCAGGGAGAGCATAAGGGAACAATTGACAGGAATGGGGGAAAGAAACACAGTAGAAGAAGAATGGGTAGCTTTGAGGGATGAAATAGTGAAGGCAGCAGAGGATCAAGTAGGTAAAAAGACGAGGGCTAGTAGAAACCCTTGGGTAACAGAATAAATATTGAATTTAATTGATGAAAGGAGAAAATATAAAAATGCAGCAAGTGAAGTAGGCAAAAAGGAATACAAACGTCTCAAAAATGATATCAACAGGAAGTACAAAATGGCTAAGCAGGGATGGCTACAGGACAAATGTAAGGATGTAGAGGCTTATCTCACTAGGGTTCAGATAGATACTGCCTACAGGAAAATTAAAGAGAGCTTTGGAGAAAGAGAACCACATGCATGAATATCAAGAGCTTTTTGGAAACCCAATCCTAAGCAAAGAAAGGAAAGCAGAAAGGTAGAAGGGGTATATAGCTGGTCTATACAAGGGAGATGTACTTGAGGACAATATTATGGATATGGAAGAGGATGTAGATGAAGATGAAATGGTAGATATGATATTGCGTGAAGAGTTTGACAGAGCACTCAAAGACCTGAGTCGAAACAAGACCCCAGGAATAGACAACATTCCATTAGAACTACTCATAGCAATGGGAGAGCCAGTACTGACAAAACTCTACCATCCGGTGAGCAAGATGCATGAGACAGGCGAAATACCCTCAGAGTTCAAGAAGAATATAATAATCCCAATCCCAAAGAAAGCGGGTGTTGACAGATGTGAAATTTACCGAAATACCAGTTTAATAAGTCACGGCTGCAAAATACAAACGCGAATTCTTTACAGATGAATGGAAAAACTGGTAGAAGCCGACCTCAGGGAAGATCACTTTGGATTCCGTAGAAATGTTAGAAACCGTGAGGCAATACTGCCCCTACGACTTACCTTAGAAGATAGATTACGGAAAATTACCGAACCATCAGTTTCATAAGTCACAGCTGCAAAATACTAACGCGAATTCTTTACAGAGGAATGGAAAACTGATAGAAGCCGTCCTTGGGGAAGATCAGTTTGGATTCCGTAGAAATGTTGGCACACGTGAGGCAATACTGACCCTACGACTTATCTTCCAAGAATGATTAAGGAAAGGCAAACCTACGTTTGTATCATTTGTAGACTTAGAGAAAGCTTTCGAGAAAGTTGATTGGAATACTCTCTTTCAAATGTTGAAGGCGGCAGGGGTAAAATACAGAGAGCGAAAGGCTACCTACAATTTGTACAGAAAGAAGATGACAGTTATAAGAGTCGAGGGGTATGAAAGGGAAGCAGTGGTTGGGAAGGGAGTGAGAGAGGGTTGTAGCCTCTCCCCGATGTTATTCAGTCTGTATATTGAGCAAGCAATAAAGGAAACAAAAGAAAAGTTCGGAGTAGGTATTAAAATCCATGGAGAAGAAATAAAAACTTTGAGGTTCGCCAATGGCATTGTAATTCTGTCAGAGACAGCAAAGGACTTGAAGAGCAGTTGAACGGAATGGACAGTGTCTTGAAAGGAGGGTATAAGATGAACATCAACAACAGCAAAACGAGGATAATGGAATGTAGTCGAATTATGTCGGGTGATGCTGAGGGAATTAGATTAGGAAATAACACACTTAAAGTAGTAAAGGAGTTTTGCTATTTGGGGAGCAAAATAACTTATGATGGTCGAAGTAGAGAGGATATAAAATGTAGACTGGCAATGGCAAGGAAAGCGTTTCTGAAGAAGAGAAATTTGTTAACTTCGAGTATAGATTTCAATGCCAGGAAGTCGTTTTTGAAAGTATTTATATGGAGTGTATCCATGTATGGAAGTGAAACGTGGACGATAAATAGCTTAGACAAGAAGAGAATAGAAGCTTTCGAAATGTGGTGCTATAGAAGAATTCTGAAGATTAGATGGGTAGATCACGTCACTAATGAGGAGGTACTGAATAGAATTGGAGAGAAGAGGAGCTTGTGGCACAACTTGACTAGAAGAAGGGATCGGTTGGTAGGACATGTTCTGAGACAGCGAGGGATCACCAATTTAGTATTGGAGGGCAGCGTGGAGGGTAAAAATCGTAGACGGAGACCAAGAGATGAATACACTAAGCAGACCCAGAAGGATGTAGGTTGCAGTAGGTACTCGGAGATAAAGAAGCTTGCACAGGATAGAGTAGCATGGAGAGCTGCATCAAACCAGTCTCAGGACTGAAGACCACAACAACAACAACAACAACAACAACAAGAAATGAAGAGAGTCAAATTTATATAAAGTTTGCATTTAGTATGTGAAGCACAATATTCAGATGTTCTTGTAAAAAGTTAGTTATAAAAGTACTTCAAGAGTTCTCAGATTAATCAATTATAAGGGCAGCAGATCTGAAGCTAAGGGGAATTTTATGAAACAAATTAGAGCTTTGGTGGCATCAGTATCCTCACCGGCTTTTATAATTGAGCAGGCATGATCAGTTAAAATCAGCATTCACCAAAAATGAAGTGAGTGTTTATCTGCTGAAATGGTAGTACTATTCTGGTTTTGGTTGGATGTTTTTTTTATGTTTGAGGATCTCCTGTGGGAGCCGTGAGGCAACAAAAGATTTTCATTTGAGGTGCTTGTATTATCACCAGTATTTACTTGAGGCCTGCAGCGTCTCGTGGAATGCCAGGGTGGCCATCCTGGTGAAGTTCTGTGGTTGGGGCTTCCCAACAATAATCAACTCGTCGTTGACGTTCATCCGAAGAAACGAGACAGTCTGCATAAGAAGTCTGTACAAAGCAACCAGATTGTAAAGTACAATGCAATATTGTCAATGAGGCTACAGGCTGCCGTCATAAGGGCAGCCATTGCCGAGATATGCATGTCACGTGGCGCCACCCAATGGCGACTTTCTGCTACTGAGCCTGTGGCCAGGGCTCGTGGTGTGGCTAACTGCTCGCTGTACGTTGGAGCTATTTGTATTGCACCTTTGCACAGCCAAGTTAACTCAGTCTCGCGTAGTTATTGATTTCGGAACTGTTTAATTTATACGCCGACTTTGCTATGTCCCGGACTTCTTAGTGCCTTGTTCACTTCGTGAACTCAGTCTATTGCGGACTTACAGAAAAGTTGGTTCATTTTCCAGTAGTTGGTGTAGGCATCAGAGCAATGATGATAAAACAAACTACCTACCCCACGCAGGATTGAAAAAAATCCAATGTTCGACTTTTGAGATTTGACTCTCTAGACAAGTTTTCTTCTACGAAGCCCGTGCGGGATTAGCCGAGCGGTCTGGAGCGCTGTAGTCATAGACTGTGCGGCTGATCCCGGTGGAGGTTCGAGTCCTCCCTCGGGCATGTGTGTGTGTGTTTATCCTTAGAATAATTTAGGTTAAGTAGTGTGTAAGTTTAGGGACTGATGACCTTATCAGTTAAGTCCCATAAGATTTCACACACATTTGAATATGTTTTTATTCTACGAAGATTTTCTGGTATTGCTATCCGCACATGTCTTGTCCAACTCACGCCAGCGTCAAAATTCAAGAAATTTGAAGCAGTATGGGACCCCTTGCATTGCGGAGGTGTGTGTGTGTGTGTGTGTGTGTGTGTGTGTGTGTGTGTGTGTGTGTGTGTGTGTGTGAGTGTGTGTGTGTGTGTGTGTGTCAAATATTTAGAGGCAAATATATATGAACATGATGCCATTTCATGCAATTGAAATGTAGCTTACGTAATTTGTTCTGGAAATACTACATACCTTTTAACTTGGCACCACTTTTACGCAGTTCAAGTGACTGGTTGTCTCATTTTAATGCAACTAAAATACTAGACTCTCATTCGCATCTGTATTTTAAACCTCGCCAAAATATGCTGTGCTGCAGGTAGAGGGGGAAAAGGATGCGGTCATGATGATATCATACGTTTAAGGTCCATGACAGCATTTTTATCCAAAAACCTCATTGCCTTCCTACTTCTATTGTCTTTACTATGTGACTGGGAAATTATGGGTCTTGCAAAAAATTACAATAACCTGTTTTCACAGTGCTGGGAGCTTCGAGTTCTGTTGCTGAAATGGAAGATATTTTATGGTATACGCGTTACAAATTAATGAAGATCTTACTAAAGGAGAGTACTGAAAATCAGGAGGGCTCAGTGATGTTGAGTATTGACTCTACACAGTCCTCAGTCTGTTTTCGTGTTACGCTACATCACCGGCAATACATGAAAGTCTTACTCAATTGTAGTCTTCATATAATGTGAAAGTTCATCATTTGCACACTTGAAGTAGAGTCTTGTACGTCCTCACCACGACAAGGAAAGTATACTGACTTACAAATATATAACAACTTTTTGACAAAATGTTGGAAACTATTCACGCTGTGCGAGCAGAACTGCACTGAACTTACCCAAAAGTGCGCACAAATTACGGCTTTGCTAAGGCTGTTTATCACGGTACTTGGGGGTACCTGTTCGTGAGTGAGTTATATCGGCCTCATAACGTTTTTATAGTAGCTAGAGGAAGGTTGCTAGATTGTTTCACTACGTTAAATAATATTTGAAACAAAGCCTCGCCGGCCAGAGTGGCAGAGCGGTTCTAGGCGCTTCAGTCTGGAAGCGCACAAATTACGGCTTTGCTAAGGCTGTTTATCACGGTACTTGGGGGTAGCTGTTCGTGAGTGAGTGAGTTGTTGCTGCAGGCGGAAACAGTAATCATCTACAGAGCTGTGACAACACCGGGGCGCTGCCACAGAGACGCTTACAAAATCGCAACACGTTATTGGTTGAGATACAAACACGCACTCTGGGCGGGAGTGTGGGATGCAGGGATGGGAATGGAGGTTGGGAGAGAAAACGAGGTAGGTGGTGTGGAATAGGTTGTATGACTGGGGGCAGATGGAGGACGGGTCTGTCCCTCATTACA
This sequence comes from Schistocerca gregaria, assembly GCF_023897955.1. NCBI lineage: Eukaryota > Metazoa > Arthropoda > Insecta > Orthoptera > Acrididae > Schistocerca > Schistocerca gregaria. Next base: position 311,716,084 of record NC_064927.1, read on the forward strand.
CAGTCGTTAACTGCCCAATACTGTCCCAGGACCCGGCTGAATGTCCCTCCTAGCGATCCACGTTCATAGGTATCACACAATAACGTACGTCAAGCGTCATTGATCAATTTGCAGGCTTTAACGTAACCGTGATGTATGGCTCTTTCATTTGAATAAAAGTGGGAAACCATAACAAAATAAATAACAAGAGGGCTGACTCGCAACGTGGTCTATCTTAATAGGTTGTATTTGTCAACTCTTTGGCTATCGGTAAGGCTATCAATGTAGACGTTACTTCTCGACGCATGTCCGCCAGTGTTAGTACAAGTAAACTTTCTTAGCAATGGTATTGCATATATTTTGCGTTTATCTTCCATCATACACATGTCTCTCCGAAACACAACCGGCTCTTCATTCACTCGAAGAGCTGTCGACAGATGATCTCACGCTGGTTTCACATTTCTAGATTTTCAGAAACTTTTGACGCCGTTCCTCACAATAGCTTCTAACTAAATTGCTTTACTTAGAGTGTCATCTCGGTTGTACGACTAGATTCGTGAACTCCTGTCAGAAAATTACAGTTTGTAGTTGCAAACGGAGTCACATAGTAAAACAGATGTGATATCTCAGGTTCCCCAAGAAAGTTTATACGCCTTCTGTTGCTCTTAGTTTATACAAACGATTTAGAAGTCAGTCTGAGCAGCCATTTTATATTGTTTGCAGAAAATGCATTTGTTTACCGTCTAGTAAAATCGTCGGATGACCAAAACCATTTATAAAATGAAGACGCCAAGGTACCCATAGTTGCGAAAGGTGACAACTGACTCTGAACAACAACAAAGTTTCGAGTCATCCATATAAGTACTAAAAGGAATCCGTTAAATTTCGAATAACGAAAACATCAAACAAATCTAAAAACTGCAATATCTATGGATTACAATTAAGAACAACCTAAACTGGAACCATCACATAGCAAATATTGTGGGGAAGGCGAACCAAAGACTGCGTTTTATTGGTAGAACACTTAGAAGATGCAACAAATCCACGAAAGAGACTGCCTGCACTATGCTTGACCGTCTTCTGTTAAAGTATTGCTGTGGGGTATGGGATCCTTACATGGCAGGATTGGCGGACATTGAAAAAGTCCAAAGAAGGGCAGCTTACATCATTGGAGAGAGTAACAGGGATATGGTACGCGGATTGGGGTGGCAATTATTAAAACCAATGCATGTTTCGTTGGGGCATGATCTTTTCACGTAATTCCCACTTATATAGGAAAAAATTACCACCATGATGAAATAAGAGAAATCAGAGCTCGCATGGAATTGATTCGATGTTCGTTTTTCCCACATTCTTTTTTGAGAGTGTAATGGTAGAGAAATAAGTAGAAAGTGGTTCTATGAACCATGAATCACCTGCCAGGCACTCTATTGAATACTATGGAGTAATCGTTAGGATGCAAAGACGGTGAAGATGTTCTTGGCGTTAATTGTTTTATAACTAAACTGGCTCTGGAACGATTAAGCACCGAATTTTGACCGCGACTGTGCCAAAACATTTAACTTGAAAACGTAATGCAATAAAATTTAATATCCTCACTCGTGGCTGTGAGAATGCTCTTCAATACGACGAGTTCCACTGTCACAGGACAGCTGTCACAGTTAACATTCCCACTTGTTTGTATCCTGCATCAATCGGAAATGACCTACTTTGTTCTGGTTGGTTGGAGACCGGAAACCAATGGCGGATGCCACAGTTCACGCATTTTACCAAATATAACATTTCAATACGTAAAATAACCTAACAAAATCATGTCACGCACATATGACAACGCGCATTGCCCAATAGATACATAATGATGCATAAAATGACAAAATAAAAAAGAGGGGACATTAGGAAACAGTGGTGGTAATCGTATGACAAACAATGACAACATGAAATTTTGAATCCACTCACAACAAAATTACATTTATAAAAGGATACATTTTTCCATAAAGAATGATATTCCTTAAATGATTAGAGCTGCTTTCCAAGTCTTTATAGTAACGTAAGAGATTTATGTCAGTATCTGTGCGTGGGAGGTGGTATGCGATGTCGTTAACAGCTACACGGAGGCAGCGTCATCCCTAGTAGATCAGTCATTGATAAACAGCAGCTGTTATATCTGCTGCATGATATACTTGAAGGTAATATAATTTCACCGTCGACATCTTTTGCGTCAGAAGCAACTGGTACCAAATAGATCGAAATGTATGACGATAGCCTTCCTGACACGCGATGCAGTGATTAACCTCAAGTACATAGTTTTTGAAATAGTGCCTAATTCACTTTAACTCGCATATCGTGAAGTTACAGTTCGTCCTTTTTGCTGTACACTTTTGCGACTTCTCAGTGTTGCTAATAATTTTCAAATGTGGAAGACTGCTTAGTTGGTTTTATAACGAGTGTTAATATTTTCACGAGCAAGAAACCTCATTAAACTGTGAATGAGGTATTTTAGAACATGTTATTCTTTGAAACTCACGCCACAGCAATCAATGTAGTCCAGCAGACAACAATCCCTGCTCACTCTCGACTGCATTGTAAATTCGGTTTGCATCACTAAAAACAATTTGACACTTTCTATTCACTATATCCACTTCAATATTAAGTCTATGTTATAATTGGAATGTAGGTTTACGGCAATATATGGTGAACGTTTTATTCCGACGTGACACATTCCGCTGCTCAGGCCATACACGCAAACTCTGAGCCGTACCACTCTGGACGTACTTCCTCTCATTGTTCGAATCATTGACTACAGACATAAACATAACAGTCGTGACATTCCGCTTCTTTTTTGTTACCCACAGCGATAACAGCGCTCCAAGCGTCCCGCCGACAACCCTACTGAATATGATAGCAGGTGCGTGGGAATACCAACGTTTATATTGATTTGTAACATAATTTTTACAATAGGAACTGTGTATAGTTTCATACAAATCGACAATAACTAAAAAATTATACCACATTTGTCATTATTTAGTTTCCTACAGACTGTGGGAGGTACGAAACCGTACTTTGCAGGACAGTTTACTTACGATTCTTTTGTAACGTACAGACACTTGCTGAATAACGTCGTTTTCCGTTAATAACAAAAAAATTGCTAGTAAATACCAGAGCATCAGTTCTTTTGCAGAAAGATGTCGTATTTCTACCGAACAAAGCAGTGTTTTGTCCGATACTCTTTCAGCCGAATCAGTGAATATGGAGCCCCATTAGCTGAATGGTCAGCGTATTGGAATGCACGCACGGGGGCCCGGGTTCGATTCCCGGCGGGAGATATTCTCTCCTCAAGGATTGGGTGTTGTGCTGTCGTCGTCATTGTTTCATCCCCATTGTCGTCCAATGTGGCGTCGCACTCAATTAAGAGTTGCACTTAGAGGCCGAGCTTCCTGACCGGGAACTCCCGGCTACTGACGTCATACGATCATTTCCATTTTTTCCAGTGAATATGGTACTTAGGAAACCTATTTGGAATGTAAGCCCTACGTTATTTAACGTGCCAAATAAGCCACCACTACTGTAGCTTAAGGAAAAATCACACAAGTGTGATAACAAATCGTCAAAAGTAATAAAACTGTTTCCCATCACAGAAGAAGCCAATTCCACAATTGTTGATAAAACTGGGTCACAAACGGGAAGAATCTTAACAAATTCATTTTTGATGCAAAGGTAAATACATTTACAAAAATATTAGTGTATTAGAAAATCGATTGATGTAAGAACGGGCGAATCATTAGACTCCATAAAAAATTTTAAAGTGTCAAGGGAAGTGCCTATGATAATAACAAACAACATCATAAATATGTGCTTCTCATGCATGAAATGTGTGTTTATATGCTCTTGCTTTCAGCGAGATAACCTGCAAATATAAATACATTTGAAAGTGTTTCTTCAGGAGTAATTTGTAGGTTATGTCGTTGAATTAGTGTGATTTGGCTGTTTTTAAATGCATTTCAAGATAATCTATGTCTCTTAGTAATTTACTAACAGATAGTACGCAAATCTGTAACAGCTGTTTATTTAATTAAATAGAAAATAATTAAAAACAAACATTGTCCTTACGATGCATGTGACTGCTTTCAGCGCTTGGAGCGCTACCGTCATCCCAGTTGTCAACGCTAGCAGCTTTCAGACCGGAAAGTATCGTAACACAGCACTTTTATCAGAGTTACTACAAGATTCCGTTAAATTAAAATAACTGCATACCCAAAAAAGAAAAACTAAACATGGCGACAGGAAATTCAAATCACAACAGAATAAAAGAAAAGCATAGTTACACTGTACATCACAGTCTAATACACAGTCACGTTCACTTGTGCGAAAGTTGTTCTTGTTTGACAACTGGGGCGACACTGGCCCTCCAAGCGGTGAGAAAGCCTGTAGCCACAAGCGCCGTAAGGATAATGTCCGTTTTTAATTATTTTCTACTTCAACAACGAAATTGCTGTTTTATTTTTGCGGTTCACGCGTTAGTAAATTACGAAGACACATGAATCATCGTGAAGTACATGTAAAAACAGCCGAATCACGGTGATTCCATGACATAAGCTAAAAGTTATTCGTGAAAAATACTTTCGCATATGTGTATATTTGCAGCTTATTCCAATGAAAGCAATAATATACAAACACGTATTTCATGAGAAGCATATATTTCTGTTGCTGTCTGCTGTTATTATCATAGGCACTTTCACTGACACTTAGAAAAATGTGATGGAGTCTAAGGATTCACCTATTCTTACACTTCACTCAACTGTCAAATATTCGTGTAATATTGATAGTATAATTACTTTCGCTTCATATCCGAGTGAGTTGAACATGCCGTTTGTGGCTCAGATTTAGCAACAATTGTGGAATTAGTTTCTTCTGAGTTGGGATACAATTTTGTTACTTTTGGCAATTTATTATCACCTGTGTGTAATTCCCCATTTAGCTACAGTCGTGGCAGCTTATTTTTTACGTTAAATAATGTCGGTATTACACTCCATATAGGTTCCACATTCACTGATTTGGTTGAAAGTGTGCTGAACAGAGCCCCACTTTGTTGGGTAGATACATGACATGTTTCAACAAGACATCAGGTCTTGTGGTGTTTACTAGCAATTTTTGGTTGCTAAAGGATGTTGTTGTTGTCGTCTTCAGTCCTGAGACTGGTTTGATGCAGCTCTCCATGCTACTCTATCCTGTGCAAGCTGCTTCATCTCCCAGTACCTACTGCAACCTACATCCTTCTGAATCTGCTCTGTACTCATCTCTCGGTCTCCCTCTACGATTTTTACCCTCCAATGCTAAATTTGTGATCCCTTGATGCCTCAAAACATGTCCTACCAACCGATCCCTTCTTCTAGTCAAGTTGTGCCACAAACTTCTCTTCTCCCCAATCCTATTCAATACATCCTCATTAGTTACGTGATCTATCCACCTTATCTTCAGCATTCTTCTGTAGCACCACATTTCGAAAGCTTCTATTCTCTTCTTGTCCAAACTAGTTATCGTCCATGTTTCACTTCCATACATGGCTACACTCCAAACAAATACTTTCAGAAACGACTTCCTGATACATAAATCTATATTCGATGTTAACAAATTTCTCTTCTTCTGAAACGCTTTCCTTGCCATTGCCAGTCTACATTTTATATCCTCTCTACTTCGACCATCATCAGTTATTTTACTTCCTAAATAGCAAAACTCCTTTACTACTTTAAGTGTCTCATTTCCTAACCTAATTCCCTCAGCATCACCCGATTTAATTTGACTACATTCCATTATCCTCGTTTTGCTTTTGTTAATGTTCATCTTATATCCTCCTTTCAAGACACTGTCCATTCCGTTCAACTGCTCTTCCAAGTCCTTTGCCGTCTCTGACAGAATTACAATGTCATCGGCGAACCTCAAAGTTTTTACTTCGTCTCCATGAATTTTAATACCTACTCCAAATTTTTCTTTTGTTTCCTTTACTGCTTGCTCAATATACAGATAGAATAACATCGGGGAGAGGCTACAACCCTGTCTCACTCCTTTCCCAACCACTGCTTCCCTTTCATGCCCCTCGACTCTTATGACTGCCATCTGGTTTCTGTACAAATTATAAATAGCCTTTCGCTCCCTGTATTTTACCCCTGCCACCTTTAGAATTTGAAAAAGAGTATTCCAGTCAACATTGTCAAAAGCTTTCTCTAAGTCTACAAATGCTAGAAACGTAGGTTTGCCTTTTCTTAATCTTTCTTCTAAGATAAGTCGTAAGGTCAGTATTGCCTCGCGTGTTCCAACATTTCTACGGAATCCAAACTGATCCTCCCCGAGGTCTGCATCTACCAGTTTTTCCATTCGTCTGTAAAGAATTCGCGTTAGTATTTTGCAGCCGTGGCTTATTAAACTGATAGTTCGGTAATTTTCACATCTGTCAGCACCTGCTTTCTTTGGGATTGGAATTATTATATTCTTCTTGAAGTCTGAGGGTATTTCGCCTGTCTCATACATCTTGCTCACCAGCTGGTAGGGTTTTGTCAGGACTGGTTGTCCCAAGGCCGTCAGTAGTTCTAATGGAATGTTGTCTACTCCGGGGGCCTTGTTTCGACTCAGGTCTTTCAGTGCTCTGTCAAACTCTTCACGCAGTATCGTATCTCCCATTTCGTCTTCATCTACATCCTCTTCCATTTCCATAATATTGTACTCAAGTACATCGCCCTTGTATAAACCTTCTATATACTCCTTCCACCTTTCTGCCTTCCCTTCTTTGCCTAGAACTGGGCTGCCATCTGAGCTCTTGATATTCATACACGTGGTTCTCTTCTCTCCAAAGGTCTCTTTAATTTTCCTGTAGGCAGTATCTATCTTACCCCTTGTGAGATAAGCTTCTACATCCTTACATTTGTCCTCTAGCCATCCCTGCTTAGCCATTTTGCACTTCCTGTCGATCTCATTTTTGAGACGTTTGTATTCCTTTTTGCCTGCTTCATTTACTGCGTTTTTATATTTTCTCCTTTCATCAATTAAGTTCAATATTTCTTCTGTTACCCAAGGATTTCTAGCAGCCCTCGTCTTTGTACCTACTTTATCCTCTGCTGCCTTCACTACTACATCCCTCAGAGCTACCCATTCTTCTTCTACTGTATTTCTTTCCCCTATTCCTGTCAATTGTTCCCTTATGCTCTCCCTGAAACTCTGTACAACCTCTGGTTCTTTCAGTTTATCCAGGTCCCATCTCCTTAATTTCCCACATTTTCGCAGTTTCTTCAGTTTTAATCTACAGGTCATAACCAATAGATTGTGGTCAGAGTCCACATCTGCCCCTGGAAATGTCTTACAACTTAAAACCTGGTTCCTAAATCTCTGTCTTACCATTATATAATCTATCTGATACCTTTTAGTATCTCCAGGGTTTTTCCACGTATACAACCTTCTTTCATGATTCTTAAACCAAGTGTTAGCTATGATTAAGTTTACTAAAGGATAACGATATTATTCAGTAAATAACTGTCCGTTACAAGAGACTCGTAAATAAACTGTCCAGTAAAGTACCGTTTCGTACCTCCCAGGATCATTAGGAAACTAAATAATGACAAATGTGGTGTCATGTTTCAGTTATTGTCGAATTTCATGGGATAAATCCCCTACTGTTAAAAATACGTTACAGAGTAATAATTTAAACGTTAGTATTCGCACTCCTCCGGTGTCGTATTCAGAAGTGTCACTTGGTGGCCGCTTGGGGCGCTTCTATCGCTGTGGCCAACAAAAACGAGGGAGTATCTCGAGTGTTACGTTATGCTGTGCTTTACATTTTAGAAATCTGAACCAGGAAAGATATGTATAAACTGGATGTTACGGTAATTTCCAACAATTGTTGCCTATCGATCGCACGGGCTCCCAACGATATATATCGAGCGTGCGACTCTATCTCAATCACACGACTCTAGATCCTGTTCATAGTGCTCACTAGCACATCAACAAAAGACGAACGTTTACCAAGTTACAACTATTGAAAATGAAAGTACTAACATTACTTACTTTATTCGTCAGCCACGCCTTAGTCATGCACTATTCGTCGTGTTGTATAAGCCGCCGGCAACAATCGTTTTCTCCCATAACCAAGATACACTCTTGCTACGTCAGTCAGATATATCTGGAGAGCACCAGGAGAGTCAATTTTTCCCCCTCTCTTTTTATCGACGATTTCACAGATTTCCACAAGCGTTCCAAATTGTGTGTAGACAAACGGATCGTCCGGTGACACAAATTCAACAGAATGATTCACAAATTCATGTTGAAATCCTTCTCTTTTCAATGAGTTGTGAAGCAATCCTTCTCTCTTTAATGTGTTGTGAAGCCGTCTGCTCTCACTTTAATGCCTGGCTATTTCAATTGCTTTGTCGGAGAGCTACAGTTTTCTTTCCCCTTGAATAAACGCGAACTATAAAGCACTTACGGGATTCTTTTTCAGTTCCGCCAAATACCCGAATAAGTTTGTTTCCATGGTCGTCCTCTCTGCTATTTCCTCTATATGCGATTCGTCTATTTCGAAAATCTTGTTTTGTCCACCGATTGGAACAATATCGTTCGTGAATGTGACGTAATACATTTCTCGGAAGAAACTACAGTAGTCACACACGATGTTCGTTGACAATTGTGCTTCAGAAGCTGTCGCTTGTAACGCGTAGTCCCTTAATTAATAAGAAACTAAAGTGATGCTCTTCTCAGTGAATAATTTGGAACTGTCTGAACGTGTTTATTTCTTAAACATGTTCTCTTGAAACACTACGCGTAATAAAACTGCAAAAGAAAATCAGCATCCGCACCTTTCTTGCGAAGTTTCATGGACTGAGGCCATGACACAATTTCTGCTGTCCTCATTCGAAAGAAATCCGAAGTCACAACAAAATTTCACACAATTTTGCACACTATATAACAGAACAATTGGTTTCGCCCTGTGAGACTATCGACACTCGAAACTGTAACGCTCTCACTCATTGCTATTCACAACGGAAAACGGTAAACTATGGCAATGCTCTAAAGATTTACCATAATTCACGAGTCATGTAGTCGACACGTAGTCGAACGTTCGATATACATATCGCCAGGAGCCCGCGCGTTCGATCATTCTCGGAAATTTCTAATGTTACATTTGTTCTGAAGAGTTTGTGTCCCATGTATGAAATCAAAGCACGGTTGCTGCTGAAATGTTGTTGATGCCCTTGTATAGGACAGTTACTTTTAATACCGTTACCTAAATTCACTTCATGCCACAAATGCTCGTATTTTTCTGGCTGTTACTCTTTTGGGGTCTCCAGTCCGAAGACTCGTCTGATGCAGCTCTATTCTAGCCTGTCAAGTGCGACATCCTTCATTTTCGCATAACTATAAAAGCATTTGAACCTGCTTACTACGTTCGAGCCTTGGTCTCTCTCTACAATTTGTAGTCCCACCACCCCCCACGCCCCACGAAACTTCCCACGTTTACTAAATTAACGATTTTTCTTGCCTCAGATTGTGCCTCTTCCAGCGATTACTCTGGTTTTTTCTTTTTTTTTTTAAGTTGTGCCATAAATTTCTCTTCTACCCCATTCGATTCAGTACCTCAAAAATTTTAATTGCTGCCAAAATGAGTTACGGCAAGGTATTCCACCTTTAGTCTGCACCATTTTGGCTCGTGTAACGCTGCACTTCCCTACTGTAGCATGGGGATTTCAATGTACTCTGGTGTGCAAATTTAAGGACGAAAATAACTTTTGCACGACGGTCACTGCCACATGACGTAACTCGATGAAACTTGGGTCATACACTAAAGAACTGCTGCAAGTAGTACAGAAGACAAACGAAAAAATTACGCAATGAGGCGAATGACACCTTTATTCGAAAACAATAATTACACTGAAGTCATCGTGATGTATGGAGATCCTCTGGACAGCACAATAGGCGAGACATGGTCCTTAATAGGCTGATGATGGTCACTGGTTTGTGGGGCGCTCAACTGCGCGGTCGTCAGCACCCATACAAAGTCCCAACTTTTACACAGTCCAATTTTTGTACACAATCAAATCTAGCCACTGTCACGAATGATGACGATGATGAAATGATAAGGACAACACAAACACCCCGATCACGGGCAGAGAAAATCCCCAACCCGGCCGGGAATCGAATCCGGGACCCTGTGATCCAGAGGCAGCAACGCTAGCCCCTAGACCACGAGCTTCGGACTCTTAATAGGGTGTATGGTCGCCTGAGGTAGCAATGCATCCTGTGTAACGTGCCCCTCAAGCTGGTCGACTTCTTATGAGAAGGGGTTCCATTCCTCCACCAGCGCAGTTGACAACCGCTGGACGGTCTTCGGTGCATGTCAACATGTCGCGGTACGTCTCCCCAATGCATCGCACACGTGTTCGACGGGATTTAAGTCGGGGGAACGGGCAGGCCAGTCCATTCACCGAACATCCTCTCACTCCAAGAGGTCCTCCAGCTGCGCTGTTCGATGCGGCCGCGCGCTGTCATCCAAAACAATGGAGTCAGAGCCGAATATACCCCTGATAGATATACACAGGGAAGGAGTACAGTGTCACAATAATGGTGACATGACGGCACCGTGTCCAAAGATATGGGGGTGCGTACACTCATGCAACGCTATACCTCGGCACACCATGACATGTGGACCACCAAAACGATCACCTTCGACAGTGTTCCTGGGTGCATTACGTGTTCCCATCTCTCGCCGTATGAAGATGTGTCCAGAATCAATACTCTCACTGAATCTGCCTGCATCCGAGAATACCTCTCTACCCCACTCCTTGTTGCTCCAGTCCCTATGCACCACCACAAACGATGCCGCTGATGTTAGGGTCTCAGACTATCAACGGAACACAGTGTACTGGCCGTCGGGCAAAGAGACCACCCCCATGCAGTCGCCAGGCCGCTGTGGAGTGTGAGCGCCGCACGGTAACTCAAAATGTTCGGTCAGAGGGTTAGCTGCCCTCTGTAACAAAAAAAAAAAGAAAACTGAGTTAATGGATCAACGACGAAATGAAGCGGGTGAAACAGTGCTGCGAGCAATACCGAACTCCTGGGCTACACTCGTCACACTTCGTCATTCTTTCAGTTTTTCTATGACTCTTTCCGATCTAGATGTTGTCCGCACACAGAATTTGGTGACGAAACAAGTCATGCTAAAGGCAGTGGCGCCTGCTGCAAGAAAGCACCGTAACTTTCGACACATTGCGGGTTTATTCGTTATTTTTTCTTTGATTGCTGGCAAGCATAACATAGATGCTGCAGTATTAAAAATGTGGTACTTAAATCTAACGCGTTACTGCTCCTCAAGAATTCGTGCAGCTGGGCATAAGCGTCGAGAACACATCTTCAGTTGTGCAAATTTTAAGGAACTTTTCCGCATGCGCAACTCGTGTATGTCATTGCCTTACGGGCCAAATACAAACGGACTTGATAAACAACGTGAACGGATCATGATGTGTCGCTCAACTAGAAGTTTACGTCAGTGCCACCAGGTGGTTGCTGTCTGGGGCAGACTTTTATCCCCGTTCGCTCGGCATAAATTCTGCTGGACGATAGCACACACTTCAGATATGCTAATGCAATCACTATACAGTAAAATTAGATCAAACGTCAATATATGTTAAAGTTGTACTGACAATAAACCTATTTTGTGGGTTTCTGAAAGAGGTATAATATATTAAGTTATGAATTTTATCATACAATAATCCGTTTGAGGCGCTGAAAATCAGGGACTAAACCACATAATTGTCGATAGTGAGGTGGTAGCATTTATTCATGCTTCCGTTTGAGACGCTGAAAATCAGGGACTAAACCACATAATTGTCGATAGTGAGGTTGTAGAATTTATTCATGCCTCTGAAATCTGTTGATCTTATGGTGAGTCAAGTTTATCTGTGTTGTAGGCCCACATCGCACATATGAAAATTCACGAAAAGCTGTATCACTGCTTCCTCTGATATTCGCTTAGTTGTGGGATCGATGGCGGTGAGCTTTAGACCCTTATGGACCTCAGTGACTCATCTGTGTTCTCGTCAAGTGACCATGTTGGCGGATATTGCTACTTGAGTTTAATCATTTCCACAAACGGCAATTTGTGTTTGGAGTTTGTCGTTTACTGTGTGGAAATCGGCTTTCGTGTGCACTGTGAACATGACTTATGTTGAATATATTTAAAATGCCAACAGAAAAATAAATCCGTGAGGACGGGTCGTAATTCGTGCTTGCATAGCTCAGTTGGTAGAGCGCTTCCTAGCGAAAGGCTAAGGTCCAGAGTTCGAGTCTCGGTCCGCCACACAGCTTTAATCTGCCACGAAGCTTTATATCAGCGCATACTCCCATGCTCTGGAAACAGAGAAGCAAATTACCGGGAAAAGTTAGCCACAAGGACCTAGGGCCTCCGAGAACAGATCCCTTGATTGAGAGAGTGACGAAATCAAATAAGCGTGACTACAAGCAAACATTTAACAAGGATAGGACGAGGATTTCCGCCTTATGCAAGACACTTTCCCAGTTTCGTTTTACCCAGACATGTTTCAGCACTTTTTGTGCTATCTTGAGTGGGTTATTTTATTTTCTTACTTACATAAAGCTATTAGGTATTTATCTTGGTAGCTAGATTGCTACGCAATCTACAACTTGTCACGGCTTTGACACTGCACTGTTTTCTCATATGTTTTGGCGAGGTGACTGCGCTGGTGTTCGTGACTTACGGTCCTTTGACAACGCACTTTCTACGAATTTTCAAAACATGGGAGGTGTTTTCGCCGCCATTATGTGTTATATTTATTATATTCAAGAAGGAAGTGTGCAATTAGCACAAGCTGTTGTGTGGGTGCAGCGTAAGAATATCTGACTTTCAGCCCCGAAGTATATTTGTGAACTAATACATCTCTTAGGGATCTTGCACATTTTCCCAAAAAAATGGAAAAGCTCAAAAACTTACACAAAAATGTGAAACGTAGAGTTGCGAATGGGTATACATTATTTCTTTATTGCCCTATGCTATAGTTAATTATGTACAAAACAACAAAAATTCATAAAAACAATTCTTTCTTTTGTCAGATGAGTTATACATCTTATTATTATTGTTGTTATTATTTTTATTGGCAGTGGCTGTACTTGTATAAACTTGTTGATAATCACAACCGTCATACAGCAGATGCTATTAATTTTACACTCTCAAATTGCGAACACTCAGAATGTATATTCACGAGCCGCCACTACTAGTCAGTTTAGTATAAATTACTGTATTAATAAATTTCAATGTAAAGAAACAAATTTAAGTACAGATAAATCTTGTTTAAATATTTACAAAAGATTCATCTCAACCCATGAGATATGATCTCTCAGACCGCGCGAAAACTTTAGGACTTGCTCTCTAAAGTCAATTGTGACGGATTGCTCCCATACTCTCCTGCCCTCCTTAAATTGCCAACCCTACAATGTTTTGTTGTCGGTTGCGTTGTCGCCTTTCTTGTTTGTTGTTGACGTGTTATGACAAGTGTTAGGGTCTCCTAGGCCACGCCTTGTAAACTACGTACCTATTTTCTACAGTAGAGTACAAAATGTATTCGCAGGAACGTGTCAGTTTTAACTTTCCTGAGTTTGATGAAACTGTTATTCTGCGGATCGAAGAAGGTACCAGTAATATAGATCAAGAAACCCTACAATGTTTTGCAATAGCCAATGATCACAATTCTGCTGTCGAACAAGAGCATCATTCAGAGGAGGGATTTCAGGACAGTTGTGATGGGGATCTCGCTGTTTCTCCAATAAAATACTTAAAATGTTAATTGAAATCAAATGTGTTCTGAGTGGTGGTAAGAAAAATGTAGATCCCAGTAATGAATGTCAATTTTTTTACTTTTACGTGGAAATTTACTCGCTACAGAGATAGTATAACTTTTCAGAATGTGAAGATCAGTTCTCTAACAGTTCATTTATGTGCTCTAATCGGGTGATGCTGAGGGAATTAGTTTAGGAAATGAGACACTTAAAGTACTAAAGGAGTTTTGCTATTTATGGAGTAAAATAACTGATGATGGTCGAAGTAGAGAGGATATAAAATGTAGACTGGCAATGGCAAGGAAAACCTTTCTGAAGAAGAGAAATTTGTTAGCATCAAGTATAGATTTAAGTGTCAGGAAGTCGTTTCTGAAAGTATTTGTATGGAGTGTAGCCATGTATGGAAGTGAAACATGGATGATAAATAGTTTGGACAAGAAGAGAATAGAAGCTTTTGAAATGTGGTACTACAGAAGAATGCTGAAGGTTAGATGGATAGATCACATAAGTAATGAGGCGGTATTGAATAGAATTGGGGAGAAGAGGAGTTTGTGGCACAACTTGACAAAAAGAAGGGACCGGTTGGCAGGATATGTTTTGAGGCATCAAGGGATCAGAAATTTAGCAGTGGGGGGTAAAAATCGTAGAGGGAGACCAAGAGATGAATACACTAAGTAGATTCAGAAGGATGTAGGTTGCAGTAAGTACTGTGAGATGAAGAAGCTTGCACAGGATAGAGTAGCATGGAGAGCTGCATCAAACCAGTCTCAGGACTGAAGACCATAACAACAACAACAACAACAGTTAAAAAGCCACACAAAAATTTGTGATTTGGTTGAATAAATAGTAAAATGATGCAGGTTTTATTTCATGTAACAAAATATACAAGAAACGTTTAAACAATACTTAAAACATTGTAATAATAAATGTTATGTAACACATATTAAAAATCTGAGATGATCTGTGCCTTAAATCTCGTCTCTGAGAGCCGACTTCGTAGTATACGTTACAGAAAAGTCACCTCATGAGTTAACGGTTACATTACACATTAGCGTAATTGTAACACTCTATGGAGAACTGTGCTTAAATATTGACGTGTAGTAGTTTTTTAATCTTTGTATATGTATTGCCATAGGATAAATAAATGAAAATATCATTCCATCATGAAGGTAATCTCTGACAAAACCGTATTTACCTATTCATTTGCTTTAGTCAACAGGTACTCATCATTCTTGGCAACTTCAAAAGATTCCCGATAACTATAAGTCGCAACTTACGCATTTCGCTGTGAACAAATTGTTACTGCAGCGTGATAGCCACGAATATTTCTTTTCTCATCCTGCCATTTAAACCGCTTAGAAGGTGAATTAGTCATTATTACTTTAATATTAATCGTATTTTTACAAGAAACAAATAATGTGAGGGTCGACCTTTGATGAGTTCCATTGTTTACGCGTAATTTCTGTTGCTTCGGAACTTCTGTTGCTTCGGAGCCACAGATGGTATTGCCTTGTTTGTATAAATCATCGTCCATTGTTGCAACTTTTTAAGCGTCAAAGTATTGTTGGTTTAACAACTGACTTAGGCTACATGTTCCATCAGCTTTCGAGCGTGCGTCCGGGACATTATTATTTCTTCTTCCTACATTTCTTCTGATAAACGTACAGCGTGAGAAGCAGCCAAAAATAAACCACTTGACACACTGCTATGGATTAGTTGACTTGGCCCTTGTTATGTTTTATTCCTAGACACACAAAGTTTCATCTGTTGTTGTGGTCTTCAGTCCAGAGACTGGTTTGATGCAGCTCTCCATGCTACTCTATCCTGTGCAAGCTTCTTCATCTCCAAGCATCTACTGCAACCTGCATCTATCTGAATCTGCTTAGTGTATTCATCTCTTGGTCTCCCTCTACGACTATTACCCTCCACGCTGGCCTCCAATACTAAATTGGTGATCCACTGATACCTCGGAACATGTACTACTAACCGATCCCTTCTTCTATTCAAGTTGTGCCACAAACTCCTCTTCTCCCCAATTCTGTTCAGTACCCTCGTCATTAGTTACTTGAGTTACCCGTCTAGCCTTCAGCATTCTTCTGTAGCACCACATTTCGGAAGCTTTTATTCTCTTCTTGTCTGCACTATTTATCGTCCATGTTTCACTTCCATACATGGCTACACTCCATACAAATACTTTCAGAAAAGACTTCCTGACTCTTAAATCTATACTCGATGTTAAAAAATTTCTATTCTTCAGAAATGCTCCCTTGCCATTGCCAGTCTACATTTTATATCCTCTCTACTCCGACCATCATCAGTTATTTTGCTCCTCAAATAGCAAAACTCCTTTACTACTTTAAGTGTCTCATTTCCTAATCTAATTCCCTCAGCATCACCCAATTTAATTCTACTACATCCCATTATCCTCGTTTTGCTTTTGTTGATGCTCATCTTATATCCTCCTTTCAAGACACTGTCCATTTCGTTCAACTGCTCTTCCAGGTCCTTTGCTGTCTCCGACAGAATTACAATGTCATCGGCAAACCACAAAGTTTTTATTTCTTCTCCATGGATTTTAATTCCTATTCCCAATTTTTGTTTTTTCCTTTACTGCTTGCTCAATATACACTAAAATATATATACAATTTCATCTATGACAATACCACGAATTTGTTGGCTCGGTGCTCACACGCATGATGTTTCATCGATGACTGACGTTCTTGTTATGACTGTCTTATCTCTTAAGCACGCACAATGTTCGTTGGTTGAAGTGGTTTTAATTCAGTGATCTACTCATCTTGAAGATGTCAGCCGAAATATCAGAAGAAGAAATAATAATGTCCCAGGTGCACGTCCGAAAGGCGCCGAATATTCTACCCGCTAGGAAAACGTCAAGAAATAAGTGTGTACTGGGACTCGAAACCGGAACATTTGCATTTTGCGGACAAGTGATCCACCAGCTGAGCTAACAGAGCATGACTCATAACACACCCTCGCAGTTTTACTTCCCGTAGTACCTCATCACCTATCTTCCAAACTTCACATGAGTTCTCTGCACAGGTTGCAGGACTAGCACTCCTGGAAGAAAGGATATTGTGGAGAAGTGGCTTGCCAGAATGAATTTTCATTCTGAAGAATAGAGCACGCGCTGATCCCAAAACTCCAGGCAGATCAAAGCTGTATGCCAGACTGCAACTCGAACCTGAGACGTTCGCCTTTCGCGGACAAGTGCTCTAGAAAGTGGTAGAGTACGTGCCCGCAAAAGGCTGAAAAAAATGAGTTGCTTAATATTACTTTCATACATGATAACTGAAAGTTTATGAGTACCTGTCGAAGGTGGTGTATAACAGACGTGAGTTGTCACGGATCAGATGCTGTTTGGGACGTTTCGGTAGGCGCAGGGCGGTGCGTATCAGAATGGGAAAAATTAAATGGAGTATTATAATTTGGCAGCTGTACATGATAGGATGAGGCGAGAACTATCTTCTGACACCCTTATTTAATTCTATGAAAATTTTGTGCTGTTACAGATGGGAAGCATTTAAACTTTCAAGAAACGTTGATTTTTCACTCTACTCGCCTAATCTAAGCGTTGTATAACAACACAATTTTATATTTGCTTTCAGTAGTATATATAGACAATGTCTCCAAACTTTCTCGCCAATAGAGTCATTAACAGTGAAGTAATAAATTAAATTCTCACTCTGACGCTGAACTTTTACTAAACCCACATCCGAAATGTAGTAAGTGATATACGATTTCCCTTTACGTTTTTTGTGAGTGGTGAAAGCGAGAAAAGGCTCCGGGAAGGTTTGACATTATTTTTTTCAGTTTGCAGGAAGTCGCTGCGTACTACTGTTTCCCCTAGGTGAGAGCAGTGTTGTCCGGTTCATTGGCGCGACACGAGTTCTAATGCGCTGCGAGGAACGTTTTGCTATTATGGGCGCGATGCAGTGCGGGACTGTAGTAGCGAAGGCAGCAAAGAAAAAACATGCTGCGCACTGATCGATCTAAAATCCTCTTAATTTCGGCACTCCGAAAGTACATGGAAGTTAGGGAAGAATAGGATGACTGTAGATTATTGGGAAGTGTACTCAGGAAGCGTAAAGCAGTCAGACAAACGTTCTTACATCGTGAAGTAGAAGGAGCGTAGAAGCGTATAACATTTTAGTACGAAAACAGCTGCTGCTCTCGACGGTGTGGACAAATTTAAGGCTTTTTCCAAGTTTACACCCAACCAGTTTCATGATATTCTTCCGTTAACTGAAGAGAAACTCAGAAGTAATTGATGTAACCGAGAGGGAGGAGGAGATTAGTGTTTAACGTCCCGTCGACAACGAGGTCATTAGAGACGGAGCGCAAGCTCGGGTGAGGGAAGGATGGGGAAGGAAATCGGCCGTGCCCTTTCAAAGGAACCATCCCGGCATTTGCCTGAAGCGATTTAGGGAAATCACGGAAAACCTAAATAGGGATGGCCGGAGACGGGATTGAACCGTCGTCCTCCCGAATGCGAGTCCAATGGGCTAACCACAGCGCCACCTCGCTCGGTTCATGAGGCGAAACCAATTACACCAGCAGACATATTAACAGTTACATTAAGTTTCTCATTAATAAGAAAGATTATAAGTTGTAAGGTAACGTGACGTAGTATCGACTGCTTCTGTGCCGTTTTTCCAGTAGAATAAATGCTGTACAGAACGTCTGCTACGTGTAACGAAAGTGATAATCTTATTGGGTCGCATTGGACTGCTTTCCTTCCGCATTGCCGGCCAGGGTGGCCGAGCGGTTCTAGGCGCTACAGTCTGGAACCACGCGACCGCTACGGTCGCAGGTTCGAATCCTGCCTCGGGCATGGATGTGTGTGATGTCCTTAGGTTAGTTAGGTTTAAGTAGTTCTAAGGTCTAGGGGACTGATGACCTCAGACGTTAAGTCCCATAATGCTCAGTGTCCATTGAACCATTTTGAACCTTCCGCACTAATTACAAAGTACCGGGCGACCATTATTGAACTACATGAAAAAAACGTAAATTAGTTACAAATTACGGTGTGCACAGACTTAATTTAACATGTAAACGTCACTACAAATATTCGGATTTAGGATTTGAAATGTTCGATATGCCTGCCGTCATTGGCGATGATGTGGCGCGGACAAATAGAGAAATTCTGCATGACCCGCTGAAATGTCGGAACGTCGATCCTGTCGGTGACCTCCTGAGTGGCAGTTTTCAGCTCAGCAATGGTATTGGGGTTATTGATGTACACCTCGCCTACAGCCCTACTAAAAGGATTCGCATGTTACAATTGAAAGAAAACAGCCCTCGGTCACTATTTTAATCGAATTAACCGGGTTTCAACACTTCTAGGAGTGCCTTCCTCAGAATTGAAATCAAAGAATGGTCTATAACGTGTTCACAGAATTATAACTAAAAAGTATGATCCAGTGTGTAAGTACAGAATCATCGTGAAAGATTGTCAGTACTTATATATCATTTATAAAATAATAAATATGCCAAAAGGGCATTAGTCACTAAGATATTCAAGATAAAAAATTGTGATGGCGAGCCACTAAGGGCTGCTTGTTACTTGCGCGGTTACAGGTTGCAAACGGACTGAGGTGCCCGCGTTAACAAATGCGGCCAGGTGAACATGGCACTGCAACGAGCACGCCATCTAGTAGCCGTAGATACAATTAGGCTACTTCCCACTGAAATATAGGCAGAAATGAATAAAAATGAACAGTATTTGGTACATAACGGAAAGGAATGTTTGTTTGATAGCAGCATATAACATAACATTTTGTCTACATCGAAGCTTATAACAGTAAGATAAAACATGAAGACATCACTATAAAAATGTAGATAGGACTGAATGATAACTTGTAGAAAGCAATATTGACGTGAAATACAGTCAAGAAACATTTTACACTTAGAAAACATAGGATTACCTTAGAAGGAAAAGAAAATTTCGGCAACCTGCACAAGGAGACCCGAAGTCAGATATCGAGTAACGGCTATTTAACGTTGAAAAATTTTTTGTTACGTAGCTGTAGCTTTTCGTTAAGGAGTCGCATGTGTTCATATCCGGAGAATATGGAGGCGAATCGAGGACCATGCCAGTGGCTTCTAGGCACCCCAGAGCCAGAACGCGGCCCCCAAAGTGCTCCTCCAGGACAACAAATACTCTCCTTATTCGATGGGGTCGAGCACCGTCCTGCACGAACCACATCTCGTCGGACTCTGAGTCACTCTCGATAGTGGGAATGAAATCTTCCAAAATCTTAACGTACCGTTTTATAGTCACCTTGCCGCCAAGGAATATCTCACCGATTATTCAGTGATTGGGCACCGCGCACAGAAAGCTTATCTCACTTATTGTGAGTAGCAAAGTGACATTACTGTCGCAGTTCGTAGGGCCATGCAGACTGTCGACACCTGAGATAGAAGCAGGAATACAAAATGACGGCCGGCCGCGGTGGCCGAGCGGTTCTTGGCGCTTCAGTCTGGAACCGCGGGACTACTACGGTCGCAGGTTCAAATCCTGCCACGGGGATGGGTGTGTGTGACGTTCTTAGGTTGGTTAGGTTTAAGTAGTTCTACGTTATAGGGGACTGGTGACCTCAGATGTTAAGTCCCGTAGTGCTCAGAGGCATTTGAACCATTTTTGAGCAAAATGACGATGTGCCGTGGCAGTTTGGGTACCGGAACGCCGCGTGGCCATAATCCTCGATCTCTCCGGTTTTTGGTTTCCAAGTCCATCATAGCGTTGCAGTTTTTATTATTATTATTGTTATTATTACTAGCCAGCTCGGTTGGCCGTGCGGTCTAACGCACGGCTTTCTGAGCGGGAAGGAGCGCCTGGTCCCCGGCACGAATCCGCCCGGCGAATTTGTGTGAGGTCCGGTGAACCGGCCAGACTGTGGATGGTTTTTAGGCGGTTTTCCATCTGCCTCGGCGAATGCGGGCTGGTTCCCCTTATTCCGCCTCAGTTACACTATGTAGACGACTGCTGCGCAAACAAGTTCTCCACGTACGCGTACACCACCATTACTCTACCACGCAAGCATAGGGATTACACTCGTCTGGAGTGAGACGTTCTCTGTGGGGTCCACCGTTGGCCGAACCGCACAATAACCCTGGGTTCGGTGTGGGGCGGCGGAGGGATGAAGTAGACTGCGGTAGTCGTCGTGGGGTTGTGGACCACTGCGGCTGCAGCAGGGACGGAGGCTCTACGTCGTTTCTAGGCCCCCGGTTAACATACAATACAATACAAGATTGTTTCACTTCTTGTGGGTAGCAAAGTGACATTACTGTCGCAGTTCGCAGGGCCATGCTCACTGTCCACTCCTGAGATAGAAGCAGGAATGCTAAATGATGTTGTGCCGCTGCAGTTTTGGTACTTTTTGGTTTCCAAGCCCATCACAGCGTTCCACTTTTTATTATAATTATTGTTATTATTACTATTTATTATTATTTTGCATGCAAGGTCGAGTCAAATTTTTTTGACTGTTGCTTCCATGGATTTGAAGAACATGCCAGTTTCGTCCTCAGTTTCAGGTTTCAGAAACTTGTCTATAAATATCGAGAAACTCTGTCGATCCTCACGTCTTTCCTTAAGGAGTTGCTGTAGCAACTGTAACTCACGAGTGGTTTTTCTACGAGTCAGTTGTCGAGCCGGAGAGCCGTCAGTATATCCTCCAACCAAGCAAATCGGCAAATCGCTGCGACGTGAGGGACAGACTCCTCCGTAAGCGCGCAGGTGTTTCCCGCAGGTAGAGCTCGCAGCGGTACTGCGTTGTCCGCACTATAGGAAAACGGTCTGCTATGTTTGCATTGCCTGAGTGTTAGGGAAGGAAGGGGCGGGGGGGAGCGGAAGCGCGATATCGGACGCGTTTTACGCAGCCTGTTGCGCGAAATTTCCGCAGCTGCGAACGAGCAGCTTAGGAAACTTGTTGCAACCAAGCAACAAGTAGAGTCTGTTTGATGGCTGAGAACGGAGGAGCGGCCTCGTTTAAGGCGGACGTGGTTGTTGCAGGTGTTGCAGCAGATGCGCGAGGCGGCCAACGACAACGCGCTGGCCTCGCCGACGCTGGACCTGCAGGCGCTGTCGTCGCAGGCTCTGGGCGACGCGCCGCAGGACGTGAGGGAGGCCATGGCGCAGCTGGTGCAGCTGTCGGCCAGCAGCAACTTACCGTCCATGCGCGGCGGCCAGGATCTGGCGCCGAGCCTGCGCGTGCTCGAGCCGAAGCGGCGCCTCGCCGTCGCGCTGCGCCTGCTGTGGAGGACCTACACGCACGTGTCGCGGCCCGCCGACTTCGAGAAACACCGGCGCCTCATCAAGACCGTAAGCACTTATCTCCGGTTTCTTATTCTCTCTCCCATTTCAGTCGTAGACTTAAATAATAGGACCCAGTATGTTGTCCTCGACGGCGAGTGTTCATCACACACCGAAAGGCATCGTCACGCGTGCCCCAGGGAAGTGTGATGGGTCCGCTGTTGTTCTCTATACACGTAAATGATTTGGTTGACAGGGTGGGCAGCAATCTTCGGTTGTTTGCTGATGACACCGTGGTGTACGGTAAGGTGTCGAAGTTGAGTGACTGTAGGAAGATACGACTTAGAAAAAATTTCCAGTTGGTGTGATCCATGGTAGCTAGTCCTAAATGCGAAAGACTGTGAATTAATACAGATGAATAGGAAGAACAAAACTGTAATATTCGAATACAGCTTGATATAGTCAAGCACCTTTGCACAGCGATATGAGATAGAACGAGCATGTGAGTACTGTGATAGGATTTATTGGGAGAATTTTAGGAAAGAGTGGTTCGCCTTTAAAAGGAGACCGCATATAGGACGCTAGTGCGACCTAATCTTGAATACTGCTCGAGTGTTTGGGATCCGTACCAGGTCG
The DNA here is from genome assembly GCF_023897955.1 of Schistocerca gregaria. Lineage (NCBI taxonomy): Eukaryota > Metazoa > Arthropoda > Insecta > Orthoptera > Acrididae > Schistocerca > Schistocerca gregaria. The sequence goes on from NC_064927.1 coordinate 311,738,798, forward strand.
GACTGGAGGAAGATATTGAAGCAATTCAGAGGCGGGCTGCTGGATTCGTTACCGGTAGTTTTGAACAACATGTAACTGTTATGGAGATGCTTTAGGAACTCAAATGGGAATCCATGGAGAGAATGCAACGTTCTTTTCGAGAGACACTGTTGAGAAAATTTAGAGAACCGGCATTTGAAGCTGACTGCCGAGCGATTCTACTGCCGCTAACATACATTGCGCGTAAGAACCACGAAGATAAGATTAGAGAAATTAGGGTTCTTACGTAGGCGTACAGATAGTCGTTTTTCCCTCGCTCTGTTTTACGAGTTGAACGGGAAAGAAAAGGACTAGTAATAGTATAGGGTACCCTCCACCACGCACCGAACGGTGGCTTGTGGAGTATCTATGTAGATGTAGAAGTAGATGTAATTTTGGCTGTTCTGTTTTGATTTCATTTATGTGTAAGTAGGGAGACAAGCGAACAGTCAATGCTTAGTTCTATAACTATACGATTACACGATTTCGAAACAGTCACTAGAAACAGCGGCATCCATAAAATATCTAGGATCTTCATCAACATCTACATCGATAATCCGCAAGCCACCTTACGGTGTGTGGTAAAAAAAGGAAGATTGGGTTTAACGTCCCGTCGACATTGAAGTCACTAGTGACGGACCGCAAGCTCTGGTTGTGTCAAGGCTGGGCAAGGAAATTGGCCGTGTCCTTTCAAAGGACCTGCCGATACGGTGTGTGTTGGAGGGTATTTTGTGTACCGTTTACTTCGACATCTGCATATACAGACAGACATAAATATTCGAACATAAACAGTTTTACTATAGTTACGCAAAGAAAGTAGGCATAAATACAACTGGTACAAAGTAAAGTTGAGCGTTCTACTGAATACATAAAATTAAAGGAACTGAAACATATTTCCACTGCAAGAAAGAATGGAAATAGTTTATTTACATCTGGACGTAAGTATTCGAATAGAGAACAGCTAGTATTCAGTTATCATTCCCATATAATTACTGCCGTTAGTCTTTTGGATATTGGATGTACATCTTTTTGGTGACTGCAGAGTCCATATTTCTCCACTCTGTTTGAAGAAGTTCTTTCAGATGGTCCTTACTTCTGATGTGATATATCCGAACAGGATCTTCGAGTTCCTTCCAGATGTTTTCTATATTATTTAAAACTGACGATTGGGACGGCGTCGTATTGCATACGATTCAAAGCCTTACACTTCCAGCAATGCGCTCCTCTTAGAAGTAATAATCTTTTCCTGCTTCCAGCCCTGTGCACTCTTCTTAAGATTTTTTTCGAGAATCCCCTTGTATTCAAACTTGTCCATGTTCTATCTATAAATACCAGTTCCCGAACACCTGATGGAAGCCGTGCAGCCCCGTACCATCACACTGCTGTCTCCAATATCCACTTTGCCTACGATGTTCTTAGGTTCCCGTTCTGTTTGATGGCCTCCACATTGTAACAGGTTCATCACGTATAAGCAGAATTTGCTCCTCTGAGAGGAGAACGTGATCCCATAATTCTGTTGGTTTCGCTACAATCTGGTTAGCAGATTCTAGACGCTTTTTCTGTTTCACACGATTGACAGAATTATGATTTCCTCCTCGGAACACGGGCATTGTAATGGGCACTACTTAAAACCCATCCAACTGTCCTCGTATAAACAACAGTGCCAGAATATTGTGTTAGGCTTCCCTTAACCTCAGATGCCATCACCCTTGAATTCTCCTTCACCATTGTTATTATTCCTCTCCTGTCTCTTTGTTAAGTTTAAAAGGAGCTGCATGTCTGCTTATTCACAACACTATTAGTCTTTTTGATATTATGGAAAAACCGCAAACTCCTGTTTACTGTACTGTCTTTTTCGGAGAGTGATTTGTGTTGATTTTATATCAGTTGTGAACGTTTAAAGGTTACGCCAGCTTCATATACCGATTCTCTGAATTTTTCAGTAACATTTTGCGAAAATAACATCGCCTTCCTTCCAGGGATCCCCATCTCATTTCACGAAGCATGTCCATAATATTCGCGTGTTGTTCGAATAAACCGATAACAAATCTCTGAATTGTTTCGATGTCTTTTTTTAATCCGATTTGCTGGAGACCCCAAACTCTCGAGCAATACCCAGGAATGGGTCGCATTAGTACAGTATGTTTGAAAAAGAAATCCCTAGTTTTGAGTATAAACTTAATGGGGAAATTAATCAAAGATCATATCAATGAGTATATATTATGAAAGAGAATTCCTTCAAGTTTTGTTTAATGTTAGTAGACGTCAACGTGGGATCCATTTGTTGCCCTGCATACGTCGAGTCGATATTCCCCTTCTCACCACGTATTCACCAAACACCGCGACGATTCTTTCCCGTAAATGATTGATGTCTCTGATGTTTTCACGGTACACAATTTTTTTATGTGATCCCAAAAGAAAAATCCCGGTGAGGTTAAGTCTGGGCTTCGTGGCGGCCGAGGTATTGGGCCAGCCCTGCCTATCCACCTTCCTGGAAAGCGAGTGTTAACAGCCGCAAGCAGATGATTACCGTAATGAGGTAGGGCGCCAACTTGTTGGAAAAAGAAAACAAGCCCCTTTCTGCCTCAATATCATCCATTTGGGGAAAGACATACTCTGTCAACATGCCACAGTAAACGTCCCCGTTTATTGTTTTTTGTACAAAAATGAAAGGGCCAATCACACGATCTTCCTTCAAACTGCACCAGACATTAACTTTGGGAGAGTCACAGTGACGCTAAATAATTTCATGTTGATGCTCTGCCCCCTCAAATTCTGCATTTATGACGATTAACTGTTCCACTGACATGAAATGTAGCTCCATCAGAAAAGAAAATCTTTTTTTTATTTTTTTTTACTTTATTTTTTTTTTTAGTTGACATCATCATAAATTCTGTGTAGAAAGTCAACAGCAAACCCACACCTTTCGATTTTATCGGTAGGTTTTGTTTCATGTAACAGTTGCCATTTGCAGGCGCACAACTTAAGTCTTTTACGCACAGCGTCATCCACAGTACTTTTAGGCACTCCTAATTGTAGAACGCCCCCCCCCCCCCCCCATGAACCATGGATCTTGCCATTGGTGGGAAGGCTTGCGTGCCTCAACGATACAGATAGCCGTATCGTAGGTGCAACCACAACGGAGGGGTATCTGTTGAGAGGCCAGACAAACGTGTGGTTCCTGAAGAGGAGCAGCAGCTTTTTCAGTAGTTGCAGGGGCAACAGTCTGAATGATTGACTGATCTGGTCTTGTAACACTAACCAAAACGGCCTTGCTGTTCTGGTACTGCAAACGGCTGGGGCAAGGGGAAACTACAGCAGTAATTTTTCCCGAGGGCATGCAGCTTTACTGTATGAGTAGCATGGAGAGCTGCATCAAACCAGTCTCAGGACTGAAGACCACAACAACAACAATTGTAGACTACGTCTGGCCAATGACTTCTTTGGGCCCCGAACAAACGGAACACGGATCTGGCTCTGAGCACTATGGGACTCAACATCTGAGGTCATCAGTCCCCTAGAACTTAGAAATACTTAAACCTAACTAACCTAAAGACATCACACACATCCATGCCTGAGGCAGGATTCGAACCTGCGACCGTAGCGGTCGCGCGGTTCCAAACTGAAGCGCCTAGGACCGCTAGGCCACACTGGCCGGCCCAAACACGGATCTGTTCAACAAAATCTTCAGAAGTTCTCGATCTACTTGGTGATTTTGCTTTTAAAACACTACCAATTTCCTTGAACTACTTCAGCCAGTGATGGTTAGTTTTTGCGGTTGGTATTTCACCACGGTACTGCCATCTAAAATTACGTTGCACTGTTATAACTGACTCAGTTTTCATAAGCATAGTACTGCGAAGTACACGTTGTTGCTGAGTTGCCCTGCACTGCAGTGCACGCACTCCTGGACTGGACTGAGGGAACAGAGGAAACAAAAAACAGCACTGGTGCCGTCTCGAGGTCAAGCAGACCTGCCAACTGCAGGGGAGCCAAACTTGGAGAGGTGATGAATCGAACACCACAAACTAGAATATTGTATGTCACTTTGTACTGATTCTAGGCCACATTAAAACCAGGGAGCTCTTTTTCAAACACACTGTATTCCATATGCGACATGCTCCTCCCATATTGCATCGCTTTGCAGCGTTAGGCCTACACTTTTAATCGATGTGACTGTCAAGCAACTCACCACTAATGCTGTATTCGTTCCCCCTTGACCTGTTCCAGTCAAGAATGGTAGAAATGTTCGATTCCCGGCGGGGTCAGGGATTTTCTCTGCCTCGTGATGGCTGGGTGTTGTGTGATGTCCTTAGGTTAGTTAGGTTTAAGTAGTTCCAAGTTCTAGGGGACTGATGACCATAGATGTTAAGTCCCATAGTGCTCAGAACCATTTGAACCATTTTCTGAATGGTACAAATGAAGACCGACGGCTGGTAAGACTCCATGCGGGCTACAATTTCTCTAATTTTATCTTCATGGTTTTTTCGCGAGATGTACGTGGGAGGAAGGAATACGTAGGTTGACTGATCTAGCAACGTACGCTCTCGGAAATGTAACGGTAAACCACACCGTGAAGCACATGCCTCTCTTGACGAATCTACCACTGGAGTCGGCTGAGTATTCCGTGACGCTATCACGCTTAGTGAATGAACCTGTAACGAAACGTGCTGCTCTACATTCGGCCTTCTCTATTTCCTCTGTCAAATCCATGTTGTATAGAACCTAGATTACTGAACAGTATTCAACTATTGTTCGAATGACGATTTTGTAAGCTACCTCCACTGTTGGTGGACTACATTTCCTGAGGGTTCTTCGAATGTATCTTAGTGTGGCATCTGTCTTAGCTGCGGTTAATTTTATGTGGCAGATCTGTTTAAAGTCGCTGCTTACGCACAGGCGCCCAGGCAGATACCGTGCTCCTAGGCTTTCGGAACACATTCGACAAAATTCCGCCAATAGAACAAAATGCGAAAGCGCGGAATATGAAAACAATTGTGTGATTGGATTGAAGAGTTTCTAGCGAACAGAAGAGATAGCTTATAAAACCCCCAACCAATACCCGAATGTCATTCATCGACCTAGGATTCGTACCTCATGTAACCGACAGAGGAAACAGAGAATATACAAAGAAGAGCAGCGCGTTTCGCTACATATTTATTTAGCAAGTGCGAAACCGTCACGTAGATACTCAGCCGACAGCAGTGGCAGACGCTGCAAGACAGGCATTCACAGAATGATTTATCGTCAAAGTTCCTAGAGAATACGATCGTAGGAAATTCAAACAACATATTGCTTTCTCCTGTGTATATCTCACGAAAAGGCCATGAAGATAAAATTAGAGAGATAGGAGCCAACACGGAGGCTTACCAACAGTCGCTCTTCCGTCGTATCATTATCGGATTTGTTATCGGTGTATTCGACAAACACGTGAGTAACCCTGATGGCATGCTCAGCCGGAAATACAGTGCACGCCCGACAGAGTTTTGTCGTAACAATCAATGACGGACGGGCAAGTTTCAACTTTTGTCAGCAGAGCCGTTAGCAGTCGCTGAAAATATCCGCTCTTTATTCTTTCTCTGGTCGACTGCGGGGAGAAGTTAAGTTTCACTCAAAGCATACTTCGAAATGATGCTGAAATGACGTAGCACGTTTGTAGTGGGTGATATTGCTAATCCATTCCTTTCACAAGCTATGTACTTGACTAACACATTTATGGACTACTGCAGAATTTTGTGCCGCATCGAGTTTTACGGAAGTAAGATGTGTGATGTGGGGAAGTAATGTTCGTACATCGGTGGGGAATTTCGGTGGAAGCTGACTTGGTAGTGACGAGGTCTTCCTCGGACGAGAAATGCACTATGGTCGTGCTGATTCATTGCCAGCCAGTTGTGAACATTTATGTCTGGCATAGAGAGTCTCGAATCACTAGGAGCGCACGCGCGGGCCTGTGTGTGTGTGTGTGTGTGTGTGTGTGTGTGTGTGTGTGTGTGTATGAGAGAGAGAGAGAGAGAGAGAGAGAGAGAGAGGTTTACTGCCTCTCAAGCTGTGAGATTTTAAGCGCCCAGAAGTTTGCTGTTAAATGTCACTTAATGACATATCGGCGGCAAATGCCTTGAAGAGATCCTAAGATCAAAGACAACTGACGGAAGTTGTATTCACTCGTGTTTCGTTTTGATGGCAATGCAGGAAGAAAAATGTGCAGTTAACACGTGGATATATTATAAAATCGACTATTGTATTGCCCGAATTAATTAAAATGCGACTGTTCTTTCATTCATTGTACAAAATCCGTTCTATAAATGTCCTTGAGTTATGTTTACAAAATATTACTTACCCTCCTTCCCTGAGTAATGAAAAGCATTATTAGTACACACACTCCAAAAACACTGCACACAAAATCCAAAAATGCATCTAATTGTTTTGATAGAAAAAGAAACAACGCAATTTGTTTGAAAATATACATTTCAATCTGACTGAAAAATGAAATTTGTCACGCAACTCTAGTATTTTATACAACGCAATTTGTTTGAAAATATACACTTCAATCTGATTGAAAAATGAAATTTGTCACGCAACTCTAGTATTTTATACATATTTGCAAATTAATATAGAGATGTGAAGAAAAATTCGTACTCTATAGCTTCGCAACGCGGTTTCTCACATACTAACACTACAAATAGTCTGCATATTTCTTGCAGTAAATGGACGTCAAATATTGGCAATCTGGGCACACTGTAATCACATGTACGGATGTACGGTAACTGCCTTCATCATCATAGTGGCGTAGTGCTGTGCAGTTGGTGCAGTGGATAGCGTTTTGGATTAGCAGGGAGAGATCGAGGTTTCGATTCTCAGGGTGTATAGGTGAATGAGGAAAAATATTCCCAGATATTTCCCGGAATTCCCGGTTAAAAGTACACTTCCTCCCGGGTGAAAATACCCTTTTTCCGTGTTAAGTGAGAGTATAGTTTTCCTCGGAACTGTCAAACTAATCAGTCTTTTGAATAGTTATGGTTTTATACTACACCGGCGTAGAATTTCCCGGCACTTTAGGAAACGAAACACAGGGAACAAAGCAAGTTTTGGGAAGATGTCTGACGTGCAGCAACATGTACACTGCATATTTTCGTATTGCGAAAGTATAAATTCGAATTCCACCAAATACCGCATATTACTTTCCGAAACATTGAAATGCGCTTTTGTAAACCTATCATAGCTCACGTCACGTGATCTCCCCAGCCGACGACAGCGGATATTCAGAACATTGGATACGTGATGCACTCAGCCAATAGCTTTATGTTCCTTGAACAATTAGTTCATGAGCCCACTCGAAGGGTAAATGTTTGCGAAAGCATACTTGACCTTTTAGCAACAAATAATCCTGGACGAAGAGTGAGTGTTGTGACGAATACAGGGATTAGCAACCACAAGGCAGTTGCTGATAGGCTGAATACCGTAACACCTACAACCATCAAAAAGAAACGCAAAGTATATCTATTTAAAAAAAAGCTGATAAAAATGCTCTTAACGCCTTTCTAAGAGACAGTCTTCATTCCTTCCGATCTGATCATGTAAATGTAGAAAAGTTGTGGAAGTTTTTCAAAGAGATAATATCAACAGAAATTGAGATATATGTACCAAATAAATTAATAAGTGATGGTACTGATCCCCCATGGTACACAAAACGGGTCAGATCGTTGTTGCAGAAGCAACGAAAAAAGCATGCCAAATTTAAAAGAACGCAAAGTTTTACAGAATTTCGAAATATGACGCGTACTTCAATGGGCGATGCTTTTAATGATTTCCACAACAAAATTCTGTCTCGAAATCTGGCAGAAAACCCAAGAGATTCTGGTCATGCATAAATCACACCAGTGGCAAGACGCAATCAATACCTTCACTGCGCGATAACAACGGTGAAGTCACTGATGACAGTGCCATTAAAGCAGAGTTATTAAACACGGGTTTCCGAAACTCCTTCACCAAAGAAGACGAAGTAAATATTCCTGAATTCCAACTGCCAAGATGAGAAACATAGAAGTAGATATCATCGGTGTAACAAAGTAGCTTAAATCACTTAATAAAGGCAAGGCCTCCGGTCCAGATTGTATACCAGTCAGGTTCCTCTCAGAGTATGCTGATAAAATAGCTCCATATTTAGCAATTATATACAACCACTCGCTCACAGAAAGATACGTACCTAAATTCCTCAAGTCACACCAATACCCAAAAGGGGAAGTAGGAGTAATCCGCTGAATTACAGGCCTATATCACTAACGTCGATATGCAGTAGGGTTTTGGAACATATACTGTATTCTAACATTAAGAAGTACCTTGAAGAAAACGATTTATTGACATATAGTCAGCACTGATTCAGAAAATATCATTCTTGCGAAACGCAACTAGCTCTTTACACTCATGAAGTAATAAGTGCTATCGACAGGGGGTGTCAAATTGATTCCATATTTTTAGAGTTCCAGAAGGCTTTCGACACTGTTCCTCACAAGCGTCATCTAATAAAACTGAGTGCCTGCGGAGTATCGCCTCAGTTATGCGACTGGATTCGTGATTTCCTGTCAGAAAGGTCAAAGTTCGTAGTAATAGACGGAAAGTCATCGAGTAAAACGGAAGTAACATCCGGCGTTCCCCAAGGAAGTGTTACAGGCCCTCTATTGTTCCCGATCTATATTAACGACATAGGAGACAATCTGAGTAGCCGTCTTAGATTGTTTGCAGATGATGCTGTCATTTACCGTCTTGTAAAGTCATCAGATGATCAAAACGACTTGCAAAATGATTTAGATAAGATATCTGTATGGTGCGGAAAGTGGCAATTGACCCTGAATAAAGAAAAGTGCGAAGTTATTCACATGAATACTAAAAGAAATGAGCTAAATTTCGATTACACGATAAGTCACACAAATCTGAAGGCTGTAAATTCAACTAAATACTTAGGGATTACAATAACAAATAACCTAAATTGGAACGATCACATAGATAATATTGTGGGTAGAGCAAACCAAAGACTGCGATTCACTGGCAGAACACTTAGAAGGTGCAACAGATCTACCAAAGAGACTGCTTACATTATGCTTGTCCGCCCTATTCTGGAGTACTGCTGTGCGGTGTGGGATCCGGATCGGGTGGGACTGACGGATGACATCGAAAAAGTACAAAGAAGGGCTGCTCGTTTTGTATTATCCCGAAATAGGGGAGATAGTGTCACAGGCATGATACGTGAATTGGAGTGGCAGTCATTAAAACAAAGGTGTTTTTCGGTGATACGGGATCTTCTCATGAAATTTCAATCACCAGTTTTCTCCTCCGATTGCGAAAACATTCTGTTGGCACCCCCCTACATAGGGAGAAATGATCATCACGATAAAATAAGAGAAACCAGGGCTCGCACGGAAAAATTTAAGTGCTCATTTTTCCCGCGTGACGTTCGAGAGAGGAACGGTAGAGAGACAGCATGAAGGTGGTTCATTGAACCCTCTGCCAGGCACTTTATTGTGAATAGCGGAGTAATCAATAGATGTCGAAGAGAATAGCAAAATCACTGTTAAGTAACGCGAAAACACAAATAGTAAAAGTTAATGGTTTAATTTAATATACGTAGTGCTGCTACAAGAAAAGAAAAGCTTTCACATATAATGTTGCTCCTTTTTGCCCCTGTTACACTTTAAGCTACATTGCACAAATTTTTAAGAACGACATAAGTGTCAGGTCTTCTAGGCTCGTAATTATTCTCGATCGTCGTACTCAAAGAGAAGATTTTTAAGTGAGAGTCAAAAGCTCTGTGATTTAAGAAACTCATCGTACATTCTTGCACATAGTTCATTTTGCGTAAAAGGAAATTTACTTTGAAAGTAACGCTTTTCAAACCACCATTCGCAATATTTTCTCGCTGCCTGTTAGAAATGGGTTCGTTTCACCAGTTGCCAGAGAGCTCCAGATAACAAGCGTCTTACATAATGTCGCAAAAGAAACAAGACATTAGAGGATACGCCAAGAGCACGGGAATTTCGTGAACCATACTAAAATGCATAATTTGGCTTAAAGTGCACATTCGTATGTCCAGATTCGGATGTAGGTTTTCTTGGAGTACCTGTACTGTGTTATCTCATGTTTGGTTCTTTACTATCGATAATGCCATACGTTCTGGAAGATGAAAACATGCACCTAAGATACAGCGAAGGGTTGAAACCAGCCAATAGTGTGGAATTAAACACACCGTTTCAAATAAATTGGCAATAACTTGGCTCGTTCGGCGGAAAAGATTAATAAAAGCCAAATTTCTTTAGCAAATCGACAAAAATAAGTTCATTGTTCGGCAATGCGATAATCCTTGACTGTCAGAAGAAGGAAATAAAATAAAATCTGAAAGTAATAACATATTTTAGCCTTCGGTAATTATGTGAATGTATTTTAATTCGCTTGATAGCTCCCGGTCACAAAAATCTGTTTTGTTTGCATTTGAGTTGAGAGCTGTAAACAAAGAGGAAACAGCAAAATCACTAAGCGTAGACACGGGTCACGTGAGACTACCCAACTCCCCATTACAACGTAAGACTGCTCTGTGTATCAGCCCCGGATCTGCGGTATTTCCGAATCGGGGCAATAGAAGAGAGTGGCGCCCCTCCTCCCTCGAGCGTTTCAGGTAGGATGCCAAAAATTTAAAACATCGACTTTTCAAAAAAATGTCCATTTTGTAGCGCACAACTTTCTGAAGAGTCGTATACATAAAACATGTGTATTTGAGGAAAATGCAATACATATTATTTGGTCTTAAATGTGCAAAAGTTTAGTGCCACGCCTCTTCACACAGCATTTTTTTATCGCAAGTCACTGTATTTCGTTCTGTGAAACTGAACCGTGTAACATTTTCTAATGGTTTTGTGAGACATAAAATTAAATATAGGACACACAAAACCAGTGAAAATAATAAACAAGCAAGACAGTACACATTTCTTCAATCCTTAAGTCCTTGCATTGCTTTTCTCACTAACCTTAGTACAGCTTTACATGGCGTGCTTTCCTTTTGGACAAGAATCTACTAGCTCATCATCAAAGTTCGTCAAACGTTTTGCTACACGAAAAAACCAAATATCGTTATCTAATACTGAAAAAGGTATATGGTCATTTTTATAACACGACAGAATATAATCACTACAAGCAAAAAGTTTCATGTTAGGAAACATTTTCACATATCATTCATATGCTCTAGCTTCTGAAGCAGGAGATCGAAAAGTAGTAGTACGAAATTTTTATATAAATTTGGACTCGCCATATCCCTCCATAATTTGTGTGATGTCCCCATTTCTTCTCCTTCCTGGTTCTAACAAACAATCTTGTTAACACTAATTCTGTAACTACTCCTGCCAGGGTGAACTTGACTAAACCTGCCACAATCATCGTTTTAGTTACCCGCATTTATTCCCTGGTTAAGCGTTATTACGTGTTCGTACAACGCGTTTTCCGCGCTACTCCCAGAATAAAACTTTAGTGGCTGCGCTAGCCGGGGACTGTATAACTGGCCCTTACCAGTGGAGCGATCTGGCAAAACAATTTCTGCCAAAATTTCATTTTCTTGGATACACCGAGAAGATAATACGTAATTTCTCTTATCTGTTATTAAACAAGGATGCGCTTCAAAATCATACGAATAATCGATAGACCGACGTGCGCTGTATGCTAGGCGCTTTTTGAAACAAGGTTCCCCCACCCAAGAAATTGCCGGCCGGGGCACATACCCCGGTTTGATCCCAGGTCCCTACATACAGACCTGTTGCGCATGCGTGAATCTGACAGCTTAGGCGCGCCAGTAAAATTTTTTCCGGGTAGCATCTGGCAGTTGCTGCTATTGCTTATATAGCTAACTGCCACACATCTGTAGCCAGAATCGGGAGAAGGTACTACTCATCGACTCAACTGCGCATGCGCTCGCTAGCAACTGTTCAAACTAATCTACTGTAAGCAGTTGTGACGTCATGCTCATCGGAGACAACTTGCTATTATGAAGCATTACATAGTCTTCCTAAAGCCGTTGACACATTTTGCTGTTGGCAGACGCTTGTGTCAGCACTGTGTTTTGTTGCTATAAATGACGCATTTCCTTGGCAACTCAGTTTTATTTTCGTTTTTTTTTCATGTTGTATTGCAGCAGTATTATTCTGCAGTAGCGAGATACAGTAATATCCTTTGTTAAAGTATTGGTTCTTACCAGTCAATGTCACGAAAATTTAACTGAAAACTAAAACAATGAAAAATTCCCGGAATTCTAAAAAAAAAAAGTCCCGGTTTTCTCCCGGATGAAAAAATTCCCGGGTTTTTCCCGAATCTCCCGGTTGTCCAGGGTCGTATACACCCTGATTCTGGATCGAGGCGATTTTTTTTTTAAATTTGCTAACTGTAGTCTGCGCGGTACGATATCTGACGTCTTAATCGTCATGCAGTGATTACAGTGGGTCTTCTACAAAACATTTGCAGTTACGTAGTACTATATATATGTCGAATACGCGTGGTTTAAGGAAAGGTGTATACTACAATATTTACATTGCCGGATGAAACTGGCAAATGAAAACAAGTACGCCTCGAACCAGAAACGAACCCTCGATCCCCTGCATGCTAACCCAGAACGCTATGCACTGCACCACGTGCACAGCACTAGCGCTGTGCTAACAGAGGTAGTTACGTACGTGTGATTACAGTGTCACCAGATTACCAGTCTTTAATGTCCATTTACTGCCAGGAATATGCGCAGGAGGAAATTTTGTGAGAGACATTTTTGTATTGCTCGTATGTGAGGAATCGCGCTGCGAAGTCAGAGTGCGCAAATTTTTCTTCATCCTCTATAAAATTACTTATATCAGCACATCAAACTCATTCCTGAAAAGGAGCACTCTTTTATGTATATGACATCGAATGTTACGGAACATAGTTATACTAAAGGGACAAAGGAACATACTTCTATTAAAGTAATAAGACAATCCTAGAATCTTTTACAAATGTGAAAGTCTATAAAAAAAGACTTGAACATGCCAGGACATGAAACTACTCCTGAAGACCTCGAGACTGCAGGCCTATATCAACTACACCACTGTGAACTGAGACAACTACCACCTAGAAATTTCATCTTAGGATCTCCTGAAGGCTTTTACCGCTGGTACGTGATTAAATGACCTTCTGACATTTAATTATAGCAGCATAATATATTCATAGCACGTAAGTAACAACGCCGACATCGAATATGGTGTCTCCAAAGTTCTTAATTTGTTAATTGCTATCGAATTTTTTTGATCGCATCGAGTGTTACGAAAGACACGTCAATCGGACGTCACTTCCCAGTAAGCTCTGACGAACACTATCTCCTCCCACAGACTGTAAGGTTCGGCCTATGATAAAGTTTCCTAATGCACAAAACATAATGCCAATCGAAATTCGTTGTCAGCTGTGTTATGTGTAGGGCCTAGTTACTTCGCTCATGTAGGCAATTTTCCGGAGGTCGTCAGAGTGTCTGTACTGATAGGGTCGTGGACGACCAACTCTCATCAGTGACGACCTTATAGAGCAGATGCGGCGCAACATTACGCAGAACCGTCGCTCGAAGGTTCTGGGTATCAGCAGCCGTTTTCCGCTGGTAACGCGATTTCTTTTGCATAAAACTGCCACTACGCACCTGCTGATCAAGAAATTATATGTTACGTGGGTGCCGAAAAGCCTGACACCTGAACACAAAATGAATTTCTTAGGAGCAGCATTGATATTTCTACAGCGTACCACGGTGAAGGCGATTCGTTCCTCGACAGGGTCGTCAAGGGCATTGGGGTGCAAGTAATGTCACTGTAGAAGTTGCTAGCCAACCGTTCTGTAATCACAGCAAAGTCTTTCGACAGCAGAATGCCAGCTGTCTAAAGAGAAATCAGATGTTAAAACCGAGTACACAACCAGATTGTCAGTGCTAGTCTAGTTTGGCACCTTGCGAACAGCGGAGTGATCTGACTGGTGTAAGCAGATGTGGTCTTTATAGGCCGCTTGTCCGAAGGTGGGGCAGGCAGTCGTGGCCGAGCGGTTCTAGGCGCTTCAGTCCGGAACCGCGCTGCTGCTACGGTCGCAGGTTCGAATCCTGCCTCGGGCATGCATGTGTGTGATGTCCTTAGGTTAGTTAGGTTTAAGTAGTTCAAGACTAGGGGACTGATGACATCAGATGTTAAGTCCCATAGTGCTTAGAGCCATTTGAACCATTTGAACTGGAGGTAGTTTGTTCACTGCAGCTGTGTCTGCAGCCGTCTGGAACTTACAAAATAATTAGTGAAAGGAATATTTATTTATTAAGGTAAATATAAGAAAAGTTACCCCGTCTACAAGCTTATGAACATAATTTGCTTAGTTGCTTTCCAGAGAGTTGCTGCAAAAGTATGATTTCTTAAATGTAATGGGGCCATCAAAAAGTTTCCGTTCGAAGACCGTACAGCCTAGAATCGGTATGCCAGTCAGGAAAAATCGCCTTGAGCATTGAAACAATCGTCCCACGGAAGCGCCAGCTTCAAGAAAGCCGTTTGCGTTATCATGAAGCAGCAGCACCCCCTGTCACAGTTTTCCCGATCGTTTCGTCTTAATTGCACGCCGTACTTCCTTCATACACATTCTTCACTCTCCGACGGATGTTTGCCTGTGTTTGCAGCCAACAAAACTGTAAAAGCACGCCGGCCGAGGTGGCAGAGCGGTTCTAGGCGCTTCACTGTGGAACCGCGCGACCGCTACGGTCCTAGGTTCGAATCCTGCCTCGGCCATGGATGTGTGTGATGTCCTTAGGTTAGTTAGGTTTAAGTAGTTCTAAGTTCTAGGGAACTGATGACCGCAGAAGTTAAGTCCCATAGTGCTCAGAGCCATTTGAACCATTTGTAAAAGCACGTTGGTCTTGTTTCGATGCATATGGTAATAATGTCACCATAGTTCACGTCTCCCTATTTTCCGCAGGCACGTCTGACAGACACGCATGCCACACTAATTCCTTGCATGCATGTCGGTGCTCATATTCGTATAACCGCATTGGAGTAGCACTACGTTGCATATACCCTGCAGCAACACCCTCAAATACCCTCACAGAACATTATTTTTCTATCATGTGATCGACTTATTGTAAATCAGCTGTGTACAAATCAGTTTAAATTACGTTTCTATCAATTTGGTTAGGAATCTAGAGAAGTTCAAACTCTCAGGGTAGTTGCACTATGTATATAAAATTTCTGTTGCCCTGGGGAAGCAAGTGTCTTCGATGCACTGTTTGCCTAGATTGTGGAACGTACCTTTACAGTGCCGCACAAAACGGGGGGATTGGAATGGCCGAATAAACGAGATTCGCCGTGTCACTGATGTTGACGTGGAACAAACGTGGCATACTGTTCGAAAGAGTATGAGTCAGTTTTACTGTCATTTAAGCCCTCAACAGATCGTTATACGAAAATCTTAAAACTAACATTTGTATAAGCTATCTGATTGCGTAACTGAATAAGAATTTATAAGTGATACAAAATATGGCTTGTGCAACGGAATTTACTGGATTAGATTACATGACATGCTGTGGTATGTCAGTGTCTGTGTTTGGCCTTAAGTTTTGCACTCACCTCTTCAGATGACTCCCTTTTTCCATGTGGTTTATAGCAATTCGCAGCAGCATGCACCAGTAACTTCAGAAATCATCATGACCAACAATAGTTTGCCAAGTATCAATAATCGCGAAATTCCTGACAATGGCCTTATAAATGTCAATAATGGCTGATTGCCAGATTAACAAATTATATCAATTTCAAAGTTACAGTAACATTTTACAACCACAGCACATTTATGAATTAGAAGTGGAGAACAATTATTATTATTTGGAGGATAAGAAGGCTTATTTAACTGACAAGCAAACTCGGACTAACAATCACAAGCCTAATCCTGCAATTACGCGTGACGCTATGCTTGCGACTTTTACCTTGAATTCTATCTTCAAGCGCAGTTAAGCCATCTAAATCCCCCCTGGCCATATAAATGAAACCAGGCCTTGAGTGTGGTAAGATCTGCCATCACCGACGTGAGGGCAGCATGACGCGTCTTCGTTCTCCGAACTGTCGCCCAACGCTATTGAAATGTTGTCCGCCCTGGTAGCTGAGTGGTCAGCGTGACAGACTGTCAATCCTAAGGGCCCGGGTTTGATTCCCGGCTGGGTCGGAGATTTTCTCCGCTCAGGGACTGGGTGTTGTGTTGTCCTAATCATCATCATTTCATCCTCATCGACGCGCAGGTCGCCGAAGTGGCGTCAAATCGAAAGACCTGCACCAGGCGAACGGTCTACCCGACGGGAGGCCCTAGCTACACGACATAAAAAAAAATTGAAATGTTACTCTCGCAGACAGACCTCGTCTCACAACAGTGCTTAACCCTCAACTACTATGGTCATTCACAGGAATACAATTACTATGGAGGGGTCTCACAGACTGCATTTTTCTGTTTTATATATCAAACCAGAATTTTGCTGAGTCATAAGAGTCGAGGGGCATGAAAGGGAAGCAGTGGTTGGGAAAGGAGTGAGACAGGGTTGTAGCCTCTCCCCGATGTTATTCAATCTGTATATTGAGCAAGCAGTAAAGGAAACAAAAGAAAAATTTGGAGTAGGTAATTTAATTCATGGAGAAGAAGTAAAAACTTTGAGGTTCGCCGATGACATTGTAATTCTGTCAGAGACGGCAAAGGACTTGGAAGAGCAGTTGAACGGAATGGACAGTGTCTTGAAAGGAGGATATAAGATGAACATCAACAAAAGCAAAACGAGGTTAATGGAATGTAGTCAAATTAAATCGGGTGATGCTGAGGGAATTAGATTAGGAAATGAGACACTTAAAGTAGTAAAGGAATTTTGCTATTTAGGAAGTAAAATAACTGATGATGGTCGAAGTAGAGAGGATATAAAATGTAGACTGGCAATGGCAAGGAAAGCGTTTCTGAAGAAGAGAAATTTGTTAACATCGAATATAGATTTATGTATCAGGAAGTCGTTTCTGAAAGTATTTGTTTGGAGTGTAGCCATGTATGGAAGTGAAACGTGGACGATAACTAGTTTGGACAAGAAGAGAATAGAAGCTTTCGAAATATGGTGCTACAGAAGAATACTGAAGATAAGGTGGATAGATCACGTAACTAATGAGGAGGTATTGAATAGGATTGGGGGGAAGAGAAGTTTGTGGCACAACTTGACTAGAAGAAGGGATCGGTTGGTAGGACATGTTTTGAGGCATCAAGGAATCACAAATTTAGCATTGGAGGGCAGCGTGGAGGGTAAAAATCGTAGAGGGAGACCGAGAGATGAGTACACTAAGCAGATTCAGAAGGATGTAGGTTGCAGTAGGTACTGGGAGATGAAGAAGGTTGCACAGGATAGAGTAGCATGGAGAGCTGCATCAAACCAGTCTCAGGACTGAAGACAACAACATATAGTTTCTTGGCTTCCAGTCATTCATTACATTTCTTAGGGGTGGCTTGTGTGGAAATTTGATTTTTTTTTTTAAACACTGAGGTATTTTAAACACTTCGACAATTAAAACAAAGCGAAATATGGATATATTTTTATTTTATGAATTACGAAAATAATAGCAAATAGTTAGCTCTCTACTCACACATAGATTTCCGTCAGAGGGATTATATTACAAATTGGCAATATAACTAGGTGGAAAAATCCGACATGACTTACGATAAATTGTGTGCGAAGTCAGCTTTCAGTTTACGACTCACTTTGCAATATAGAGCGAATATTTCAGTCCATCAATCTATGAATGGAGAAACTTTGCCTCCATTTTACTTCTAAAATTACAAGTAAAAACTAAATACTTGTTCTCATGTGCCACTGAATCATACTTTAGTCAATTTCCACCTGCAGACCTTCCTGGAACACTCCAAACAAATCGGAACACCACGCTGTTGACATGGATACCTTGTTTTCCTCTTCAGACGAGGAGGGCAAAAGGTGCACGTTTTTCGATTTTCGAATTCTTCTTTCCGTGTGTGAGGCTCATCTTGCAAGTGAAGACATCTGTCTCACATAACACACGTTATACAGAAGGTCCAGCTTTCCCCGCCATCGAGAAACAGTAGCATGCAATAAAAACGCGGCACGCAAACACTATGGTATGTCTGTGAGACCTCTCAAGGCTAATAATTACGAAACAAAGAGCAGCAACAATGCAAGAATGCCGGCACGTGTAGCTTGACAGCCAATAGGAAGGTACATGGAAGAGTCTATTGGGCTTTGCAGGGGTGTGAGAAATATCTCGACACAAAAATTATTAGCGGTCTGAGAGACGGTCGGTAGTAGTTAGGGGTTAAAATCACGCTCTCATGTTTCCCTCTCAGATTGTCGCAATCGATATCAGAGAACTTATTTATTTCCAAAAAGAAACGCAGAATCTTACACAGTGCAAAGAATAGCCTTAAGCTGGCTATATGGTTTTCGATACCCAATGTAATATTTAACCAATGTAATGGGGAGTTCTCACGCACTCCTTACAACATGCGCCGTGGTATATCCTGGTCGCCAGTAACGAACAAAATGAAATAAAAAAAAGAAAAGGTCGAAGAGCTCCATCAGCCATTACGTTCTAACTTTGAGAAACGGGTAGTGTGAGAAGGAGCGACAGTAACAGACTAAAACCAGCAAGACGTGGGATATGGAAATGTGTGTTTCAGCTGCAGTACATCACAATTCGTCTTACAAGAAGTTGCTGTAGTTACTGGTATCGGTCCTACCACTGTGCCACTAATATTACAGAACCATAAGTTTCACCCGTACTATCTATCACTGGCGCAGGTACTGCATGGGAACGATTTCAGCCCGAGAGTTACTTTCTGCGAATGGGCCGTAAATGATTTCACTCTGTGCA
Source organism: Schistocerca gregaria (assembly GCF_023897955.1). NCBI lineage: Eukaryota > Metazoa > Arthropoda > Insecta > Orthoptera > Acrididae > Schistocerca > Schistocerca gregaria. The sequence goes on from NC_064927.1 coordinate 311,757,736, forward strand.
AAGTAAAAAATGTTATATTCTCTGATTAATCCGCGTTCAAAAATTATGGTGCAGTGATCCGTTATAATGTGCACTATAGTAAACAAAAAATCGATATGTCGATCGTCAAAGGACGTGGTCCATTATTTTGCAGTGTGGAATCCTTGCAGGTCAAATCATTGTTCCACACTACTTCGGAGGTGCTCTGACAGGCAACATGTGTTGAGATTTCTTCGTCAACAATTTACATGCACTATTTCAGAATTTAGACTTTCAGGGCTGTGTGTGGAAACTGCTCGATGGTCACCACCGTCCATTCTACGTGAGATGTTGTGTAAGAACTGAACAACAAATTTTCTGGAAGATGGTTAGGGAACCATGGTCCTCGGGAATGGCAAGCAAGGCTGCACGTTTTAACGCAAGTAGATTTATTTTTGTGCGGGGGTCTAAACAATAGTGTTTACATCGCTCAACCCAAAACCCCGAAGGAATTCAAACAGTGCCTCGAGGAAGCACATTGCTCTGACACCAGAAACTTTATGAGTAAGAAATTGCATCCACCTCTAAAAGCCTCATCGTCTCTACCTTTCTAACTAAACTGACAGAAATTTGAGTTAAATTGATTTTTACACAGTAGGTTTTAATAAATCAGCTAACTGATACCAAAAACTAATGTTCTACACTTTAAGAAAAAAAGAAGGAATTATCCGAATCGGACGGAAGTCGGTAGATGTGATGTATATGTACAGACAAATAAATGATTACAATTTCAGAAAAAATGGATGACTTATTCAAGAGAAAGAACTTCACAAATTTAGCAAGTCAGTAACTGTTGGTCCACCTCTGGACCTTATGCAAGCAGTTATTTGGTTTGGCATTGATCGATAGAGTTGTTGGGTGTTCTCCTGAGGGATATCGTGCAAAATTCTTTACAATTGACATGTTAGATCGTCAAAATCCCGAACTGTTAGGAGGGCCTTTACGATAATGCACCGTAATGCTTCACTTGGGAAGAGATCCAGCTACCTGGCTGCCCAAAATAAGGTTTGGAAAGCACAAAGATAGGCAGCAGAAACTCTCACCGTAAGCAGGCGGGTATTATCTTGTTGAAATGTAAGCCTAGGATGGCTTGCCGTGAAGGACACCAAAACGGTGCGTAGAATATAGTCGACATACCGCTGTTCAGTAAGGTTGCCACGGATGACAACCAAAGAGGCTCTACCATGAAATTAAATGGCGCCCCAGGCCATCACTCCTGGTGTTCGAGCCATATGGCGGGTGACAGGTTGGCATTCCACCACTGACCGGGGCGTCGTCAGTTACGTCTTCGGCGTGGAATCTCATTGGCTACAGTAGAATTATCTTCTGTAATGAGTCCACTTCGAAATGACCATCGATGACGTGTCTGGAGATGCCCCAGACACTGGTGGGATACCAACCTAACTGTCGCCCGCCATACGATACAACAACTTGGAGTAATGGTCTGAGATGCAATTTCTTTTCATGGCAGGACCCCTTTGATTGTCACCCGTGGCCCCCTTACAGCACAATGGAGCGTCGACGATATTATGGGTCTCGTTTTATTGCTCTCCACAGCAAGCCATTCTGGGTTTATATTTCAGCAAACATAATGTCCAGTAAGGTCGACGGATGTCCCCCCATCTGATAACATTGGAAGCATTATGGGCAGGGCCGTCCTACCAATTTGGGGTTTTGAGGATGTAATGAGCCGATTGGAGAGAGTTTCCGTCAGGAGGACATTCAGTAACTTTACCAATCAGTGTATGGCCGAATAACTGCTTGCGTAGGGGCCAGACGTGGACCAACGGGTGACTTGATCAATATTTGAAGATCTTTCTCTCGAATAAATGAACGCCGCTGCTCCCGATCACTATGTGAGGGTCGTCGGCCACCGAGTTGTCCATGGTGACAGGTGATGCCTGAAATTTGGTATTCTCGGCGCTCTCTTGACACTGTGGATCTCGGAATACTGAATTCCCTAACGATGTCTAAATATAATATCCCGTGCGTATAGCTCCAACTACCATTCCGCGTCAAAGTCTGTTAATTCCCGTCGTGCTGCGATAATAACGACGGAAACCTTTTCAAATGAATCACCTGAGTATAAGTGAAACCTCCACCAATGCACTGCCCTTTTACGCCTTGTGTAAACGATGCTACCGCTATTTGTATATGTGCATATCGCTATCCCATGACTTTTGTTACCCTAGTATACATAGACGACGTTGTAAAGGCATCGCAGAATAGCGTATGCACTATTATAGGTACAATAATATCATAAATACACTCTTAAATTGCATATAACCAAGTATTTAAGTTTCTCTTCAACTAAGTCAACCAATATGTTACTTTCCCCTGTGTATGTCTCGGTAAAAGACTCCGAATGCAAAAATTATAGAGCAGAGCTCATACGGAAGCTTAGCAGCAATCGTTCTTAACGGCAAAGCATTCGCGACTGGAACAGGAAACGGGAAATAGCAGTGATCCACCAAATATTCTCCGCCACACCAGAAAAGAACGCGAGTTAATATTACACTGCCATTTAGTTTTCAGCTAAATTGAAAGTTTCAGGTCTTTAACCTATCGAGAAGTTATGTTAAAATCAGTTGCAATACTTGTACCTAACAGAGAGACAGACCGAAAAACAAAGTACCCTTCGCCACACACCAAACTCTAGACCAATCAACGTTGCAGTGACATCCAGTTATGAGTACTGTTGAATGTTTCAAGTCTCTAGTTTATCTAGAAGTTAGTTTAAAATCAACTGCAAAATTATTACCGAACAAACAGACAAGAAACCACCCTAACAGAAATGTGTTAAAACGTGATTGTTCAATTATGTACAAAAATTTACAGTTCTGTGCCAGATACTTAAGAAAGCAACCAAAAATTCATTTTCAATGCCCTAAGTAAGAAAATTAGTGTTTGAGTAAGTACAGGGTGTTAATAAATGAATATCGGGGGTTTTAACGCTTTATAATGTTTATTACATTAAACTTACAGCTATAAATGATATGTCAAATGAAAGAGCAATTCAAACAGTTGTGTTTGGCACCAGTGCACATGCGCTGCGCGCAATGTTTCCGCCGCAATCCGCTAGACAGCGGTAGTAGCGAAGGTGGCGACTAGTGAACAGAAAGCATTTTGTGTTTTGTAGTTTGCAAAGACCGAATCTGTAGCTACATTGCAACGTGTGTTCCAGCTGACGTTCGGTTGTGAGCCTCCAAGTGATAATAACATTCACAGATGGTATCATCAATTTGAAGATACCGGCTGCCTTTGTAAAGGGAAGAGCACAGGACGACCAAGAGTTAGTGAAGAGACTGTTGAGAGAGTGAGAGAGTCGTTCACTCATAGCCCAAAGAAATCAGTCTGGAAGGCTAGTCGTGAATTACAAGTTCCCTTATCAACTGTTTGGAAAGTTTTAAGAAAATGTGTACAACTTAGTCCTTACCATTTATAGTTATTACAAGCTCTAAAGCCAGCGCACCATGGATTACGTGCCAACTTCGTAAACGAAATGTTGTTTCATGACGATGAAGATTTTCTGGATCATGTTGTCTTGGGTGATGAATCGCCCTTTCACCTTAGTGGACATGTTAACACTCGTAATGTGTGCATCTGGGGCTCAGAAAATCCTCACAAGGTGGCACAAATGCAATGAGATTCCCCTAAAGTGACTGTTTTTTGTGCCGGATCCCTGTGGAAAGTTTATGGGCCTTTCTTTTTTGCTGAATCTACTGTAACTGGCACTTCTTACCTTGACACACTAGAGAAATGGCTCTTCCCTCAGTTGGAAGAAGATGAGCCAGAGAACTTCATTTTCCATTCCAGCAAGATGGTGCAAAGTACACAATTGGTTGAACTTCACTGCACCCAAGCGCTGGATAGGCCGGCCGCAAGGTGCCCAATGACATGGCCTCCACGTTCACCCGACCGAACACCATGCGATTTTTTTCCTTTTGGGCTTCATCAAGGATCGTGTGTACGTGCTCCGCTACCAGCAGACCTCCCTGAATTAAGAAACCGGATTGAAGCAGCTGTTGCTTCAATTACTGCAGACACACTTATCGATGTTTGAGAAGAACTCGGCTATAAACTTGATGTGTGCCGTGTGTCAAATGGTGCTCACATTGAACATTTATAAGGTTCTTGGTATAACTGTTTGAGTTGCTGTTTCATTTGCCACGCGGGATTAGCCGAGCGGTCTAAGGCGCTGGAGTGTATGTGTTTGTCCTTAGGATAAATTAGGTTAAGTAGTGTGTAAGCTTAGGGACTGATGACCTTAGCAGTTAAGTCCCATAAGATTTCCCACACGTTTGAACATTTTGCTCTTTCATTTGACTTATCATTTATAACTGTAAGTTTAATATAACAAATATTATAAAGCGTTAAACCCCCAATATTCATTTATCAACACCCTGTAAATCCATGCCTTTTGAAAACACTTTATTTTTAGAAATATATTTCTACTCACATGTCCTTGAAATAAAATACTTTATTTGTCTCTAAAATGTTGTTAATCCTAATTATGGTACGTATATAACTTAATAGGCTGAAAAAGTACATAAATAAAATTACTGAAAACATTCATATAACAGTTGCAATCGACAGAGACTTGTTAGTCGGTTGTCTTGCATTGAATGAAACCATTCAAACCCAATGAGTGATTGAAAACATTTATATAACGGCTGCAACCGACGAGGACTTGTTTCAATCAGCATTGAGTGAAACCACTTGGGCCCAGTGAGTGAGTGATAACATTTGTGCAACTGATATGGCTGTAGAGACTAGTTTCATTCCGTTATTTCATTCGACTGAGAAAAACCGAATGAACGAGAAAACAATCGACTGAGCAATCGGTTGTTACAAACAGTCGATTGTCCCATCACTAACTTAGGTAGGTGTACTTGTAAACCTCCATCAGCTCCCACTGGGCCTTGCCTGATATACTACTACTTGAAGGCCCTCATTGTTGACAGGTATACGGCTACCTGCATCCGGCGACAGCGAAGGGCTCCGGGCTGAACGCGGAGGGCGAGCACAAGCGGCTAGTGGAGCTGGTGCGCGCGACCGTGGGCGACGCAGCGCCGCCGGCGGTGCAGGAGGCGGTGCGCTTCCTCAGCACCGAGCTGGACGCCACCAGCCACGCGCCCAGGGACTCCGTGCTCCAGCAGGTGCGCTCGCCGGCTCGTCCCAGAGAGACGCCTTGCTTCCTCCATTTGTGACGTAACTGTGTTTTGTGTGATGTCACGGTGGCGCGCCGTATTTGAGTCGACTCATGGTTGTAGCTCGGAGGTGGCATTTGGTGACGCTTTCTTCTGTTGATACGCACGCATCAAACTTGTTTCTTCGGCATCTTAGTAACTCATTCGACGTTATTAGCTGACTGTGTGAGGTTGTGTCTCGAAGAGTCTGTGCTGGTTCGGATGTGAGTTACTTTCTTTCCTTTCTTCTTCTTCTTCTTTTCCTTCTGCTGATTCGAGTTGCCCCTGTTTCTGTGCCACATTCCTGGACAAACTACACTACTGGCCATTACAATTGTTACACCAAGAAGAAACGCAGATGATAAACGGGTATTCATTGGACAAATAAATGATACTAGAACTGACATGTGATTACATTTTCACGCAATTTGGGTGCATAGATCCTGAGAAATCAGTACCGAGAACAATCACCTCTGGCCGTAATAACGGCCTTGCTACGCTTGGGCATTGAGTCAAACAGAGCTTGGATGGCGTGTACAGGTATAGCTGCCCTTGCAGCTTCAACACGATACCACAGTTCATTAACACTAGTGACTGGCGTATTGTGACGAGCCAGTTGCTCGGCCACCATTGACCAGACGTTTTCAATTGGTGAGAGATCTGGAGAATGTGCTGGCCAGGACAGCAGTCGAACATTTTCTGTATCCAGAAGGACCCGTACCGGACCGCAACATGCGGTCGTGCATTATTCTGCTGAAATGTAGGGTTTCGCAGGGATCGAGTGAAGGATAGAACCACGGGTCGTAACACATTTGAAATGTAACGTCTACTGTTCAAAGTGCCGTCAATGCGAACAAGAGGTGACCTAGACGTGTAATCAATGGCACCCCATACCATCACGCCGGGTGATAGGCCAGTATGGCGATGACAAATACACGCTTCCAATGTGCGTTCACCGCGATGGCGCCAAACACGGATGCGACCATCATGATGCTGTAAACAGAACCTGCATTCATCCGAAAAAATGACGTTTTGCCATTCGTGCACCCAGGTTCGTTGTTGAGTACACTACCGCAGCCGCTCCTGTCTGTGAGGCAGCGTCAAGGGCAACCGGAGCCATGGTCTCCTATCTGATAGTCCATGCTGCTGCAAACGTCGTCGAACTGTTCGTGCAGATGGTTGTTGTCTTGCAAACGTCCCCATCTGTGGACTCAGGGATCGAGACGTGGCTGCACGATCCGTTACAGATGCCTGTCATCTCGACTGCTAGTGATACGAGGCCGTTGGGATCCAGCACGGCGTTCCGTATTACCCTCCTGAACCCACCGATGCCATAGTCTACTAACAGTCAACCTCCATTGTTGACTCCTTATAGCCGCTCATAACAGTCCCTAGATAATTAAAGCTCACCATATGTTCAATTGACACTACATGTAACAGTTTGATACATCACCTCAGAAAAATTAACAATGACTGTGCTGGTAATCCTCTACGTTATTTGATTTTCAAATAGCTGAGCAAAACTGAACATACTCAGACATTTCTCTCTTTACGTATTCTGATCTACATTAAACTGACACACAATATTTTTAGCGCAACGCAATCTGACATTCAGTAATAATGGCCCTGACTAACAATAACCTATACTTTTCATGAATCACTTACCCCCCAAAAATCTTCGTTACTCGAACTACTGCAATACAGCGATCGCCAATACTGCCCGCTAAATAAAAGATTCTAACTAATTAAGGCACTAACAACTGATAGGCATAGTTGGCAAATGAAAGATTTTGGCAGAGAACAAACAATATATTTACCTTAATAGTGTTCAAAAGTCATTATATATATATTCATGACATCCAGTCTTACAAATTTCCTTTTTCTGACAGACACACTTCCAAATAATCCGCTCTCAAAATTCTGCCATCTGTCTCTCCACATCCACCACTGCTGGCAGTTTACTTCCAGCTGCACAACGCTACGCGCTGTTCACACCCAACTGTCCAACACTACAATAGAGAATATTCCAACAGTGCCAACCATCCACAGATTGCACACAGATCAGTCTGTGATTTTCATACAGAGTGCTACGTGGCGTTACCAACATAAAAGCCTAAACAGCCTACTTACAAGGTTCTTTTAACCTTACCATACTCTTAGTTTTTTTAGGTGAGATTTCCGCATCATGTTGCTTGGCTATTTTATTAAACTGTTGAAGGAAACTTTGTAAATTATTCTCATTATCTGCTGTCAGTACAGCTTCATCAGCTTAATGTCCGCCTGCTTAGCTGGGTGGCTTTGCCTCCCTTGCACTCGGCCTGGCTGGGTGTTGTGTTGTCCTCATCATCATTTCTTCCTCATCGTCGGCCGCGAGTCGCCCAGTATGGCGCCGACTCAAGTAAGACTTACACTTGGCGGCCGAACCCGAATGGGTCCTCCCGGCCTACAATGCCATAAAATCATTTCATTTATCAGCTGAATATACACTATTTACCACTTTATTTCCCATTTTATAGCTCGCTTTCTTTCTTATGTCGTCAATGATGTGGTCGATTATTAAGTTGAACGGAAGTGGGCTTGACGAGTCTGCTTGTCTAATTCCTTTATCTAGTATAATTTCATCTGTGAATCCTTAGTGTGTTTTAAATCTCGTTTTATTACCTGTGATTTTGCGTGTTGTGGGTGCTGCATTCGTGCTTGTTTAGTATTAATAGTGATGTGTGTTTCTTATGGTCGGAAATTTAGTAGTTTTTTATATTCTTATCGGTAACTAAATTGACAGAATGTAATTTACGAGCATGTAATTGCTTGTTACAGCGTGAGAAGATATAGTGTCTACGATCAAGTTCCTACAGTTATTTGGGCAGATTATAGCCGATTTTGTTTTCTCTTTTTGCCTCAGCGTATCTGCGGGTGGCTGGTGGATATTTTTATGTGGTTTTGTTTGCTTTTTATTGTAATATCCACGCATGTATGTTTATGTTTATAATTGCTTGTGTGTATCTAAGTTGATGATAATGAAAATTTTCAAGTACCTAGGCGTTTTATTCGTTACTGTTTGGTAACTGCGTTGGACTGTGCTTGGTAGGTGTTGGTTTAGAATTGTTGGTTACATTACGTTTCTGACAGGTTTATGTGAGAAAGCTTCAGTTCGTTGTAATGTGGACTTCGTTTTAGATAGATAGAGTAAGGGAAGGTTTGGGTAGAGGATCTGACTATTTGAGTGCATTGGTTTTTGGTACTGCTGGCTTCGCTTTGGCTGGCAAATAGCTCAAGTGAAATTTTCTGTACTGAGTTTTCGAGTTTTGTGTGGGTTCGTGGTATCGAGGGCTTCATTTGAACTCTGTAAGTCAAGCGAACTTTACGATGGTAATGGTACCCGTTTCTGAATTGTTCTATATTTAGCTTCTGTTCATTCAAAACCCCCTGCTTCCCGTAATTATCCGGTTAATTTCATTTTATTGCTGCAGTTCAATTTTTTTACATGTTATTTATCTTTGTACGCGTGTGTAACTTGTGACGATGTGGTCGCTATATCGTATACACTTGAAAACGGGGTGTCCTCCATATAGAAGACGTCACTGATCAAAGCAGATAGGTCGAATCGCAATTTTCGGCAATCACGATTCACCTTGCAATGCTCCTTTCGCATCTGTAAATTGTTAACGTGGAATGTGAAGAATCTTTTCTCACACAAGCAAAGTATCATTTGCTGCCGCCCTCCCCACACCTCCCCCACTCCACGACTTCTCGTTGCGGTTTTAGTAAGACCTTTAAAACTAAATGTAAATCCAGAGATCGTGGAAGTGGTATGTTTCTTCTTTTAAAAATAAGTTCTACAGAGACATCCCTCTGCAACAAAAATAAGTTTCTAGATATTATTCACAATCTTGTATTAAAAAATAAACAATGAATGTCAGTTTAAAACAAAGCCCTCATTTATTTAGAAACTTATAGTGAAAACAGAAAAAAACTGAATCTGTTTTGTTGTTCTAGCTTCAATAAAAGTGCGCTGTCTATTAGACTAGGTGGAAGGAATGAGAAACAAAATTACTTTTATTTTTTAGTCTAATAATGGAACTTTTTAATTGTCCAATTTACAAATTATTTCACTTTTCATTGGAAAAACCTAGGACATAAATACAAAAAAAATCATGTAATTTTACATTGATGTCTCAAATGTGAGACACTGTTTAGCTGCATAGGTTGTAGGTTAAGCTTGAGGAAATCTCCCCTGTAATTTTAGGAAACTTGCCATAAAAATGTTTTAAAATTCATGAACATGGTCACATGGTCAAAATTTTTAAACATGAAATTGAAAAGCTATCACAAATTTGTCTATGGTGCGAAAGAGAAATCACCTGGTGGACATGGATTCGACTGCTGGTCACAACACCAATTTAAACTGACACGTCTATTACTGAAACAGCATCAGATTGAAATATTTGCATCAAGCTTTGAGCCACATGATATTTGCTATTTATTGATCTGTAAACATTATTAAAAAAATTTATCATCCATACATATTAGCATAGATTTCATCAGCATGTTGATAAAATATCGATATTTTTTCCAAAGAGTATTGTTATATAATGCAGAATCTGCTTGACCCTTATTTTTAGGCTCTAGTATTTGAATAAAATAGCGATAATTGTAAAAGTCATATCCTTAAATGAATATGGAGCAACGGTCATTATTGATGGTGGCACGCATTCTTCCTACTGCATCTAAAGCATATCTAAAAAGAATGTAATGATTGCACAATAAAATGGGCTCCTGAAGTTTTAACCATACTAGCCATAGTAATTTAACACCACCATCGGCATAGTGGGGCCTTTATATGACTGAAGCGAAAGAAGTATATTCACAGTTTGTAGATAACGGCCAGATCATGTGTAATTTGCACTTGCTCAAAATAATCGCAAGTCAGGGATGCGTCTTGCTTATAGAAGAGTGAAATCAATGGCTGAACTCGAACTGCATTTTGTCTCTTTGTCATGATCTGTTGAGTTCAAGGTTCCAGCTAGCTTTTCGGAAGCCAAGATCATAAATCATAATTCCTGTACATCTTAATAATTGCAGGGAGAACGTTTAGTCATAAATGATAACAAAATAAATCTCTGTCTACTACAGAGACACTTACACAAAATACGTCTGGTCACTTCGATGGAGACAAGAGAAAGTGGGGAGATTCAGTTTTTTGAGAGAAGCTACGCTCGTGAGTTTTTTTAAAAAATATGAGAATACAGTTTCTCCGATTCTCTTAAGCCAGAGGCCGATTTCTCTGATATCTTTGATTTGAATTTACAGTTCATACACGTTTTATTACATTTGTCGTAGACGACTTGAAATATTTCTTTAATAAAAGAGCGCACATTCGTGCAAGAAAAATACTTTTAAATAACTCAATCATAAAAATAAGTGACATTTTTCAAGTCATGCTTCATGCTATAGAGTAATTAAGTTACAACAGCAGTGCTGCACATGTAGTGTATATTTGAAATCTCACAAATTTTGATAAATAACACAGATATTTTTTTTTATTTTTGGACGCAGGATTGAATTTTTTCTTTGTGATCAGAGATCCATAACCTTACTTACCAATTATGACAAGCAATATGCACATGTTTTTTTTTTGTGCGTATTATTATTCTGTATACCAAAACATTTACTTACAGAGAAAAGTCCAGCACGTTTGTCCACATTCCATTGGTATTTACAATAAAAGCAGTTACCTTCCATTCCCCTGCTGTATCCAGATTATGCTATTTTTAAAAGTAAATTGTAATCCTTACATGCAGATCTGCAATGACCAGTTCTTTTTCAAGTAGCACTATTTATTTATATTTTGTAATAATTCAGCATATACTTGTGTTTTTTTCGCTTTTGTTTTCAGACTCTTTCCTTTCCAGCCTCCTTCGCCGTATGCATAAAACATTAACTGTAGTTAAACGAGTAACTTCTTTAATACGCATTGGTTCTTTTTCTTAACTGTACTGTACTGTAATTTTCTTAACTGTACTGTGTGCCAATCTCTTCTATGTGGTGTACATTATGAGATAGGAGATACAACAGGAAAATACAAAATAACAGTTTTTACTGTAAAAAAGCAGGGGAATGTTGCCATACGTTGATTTTCCTCCGTATGTAGGTGTTTTAATGTGTAAAGTAACATTATGCATCCAAAAACAGATGCTTGTTGCTTATCGTAATAGGTAATTATGGGTACTGATCTCTGATCGCAAAGGAAAAAGTTCAATCCTGTGTCCAAAAATAAAAAAGTCTTTACTACTTATCAAAATTGTAAGATTTCAAGCTAAAGCACAGATGTAACACTACTGTTGTAATTTAATTGTTCTATATTAACAAAAAAAATACACATGGCTTACTAACTGGCACTATTGGCACATTTTACACGTTTAGCAGCACCTGTTGATTGTCATAGTTTGATGATTGCGACAAACATCGCTGTTAATACAGCTATTCTGATGCCTTAAGTCAGGACACTTCATGCATCTCTGATGCTGTAATCTTAATTTGGAATTATGCCTCATACAGTCTGTTACGTTAAGATCGTGGTCAGATTAATCAGTCGAAAATTTTGTATTTGACATACAACTAAAATATGTACGTACATCATGTATGAAGGAAATGAATATGCAGATACAATTGATTACACGACCCGTCACCCTCAGCGTCGACAATTGCTTGCCATCTCCGAGGCAGGCTTGAGACCAGTTTTTCCGCGTATTCAGGTGGAAGAGAACTCCAAATGAGTCGTATCTGCGTCGACAGCTGTTTCAAAGTGAAGATCATTTTTACCTGCAACTTCTTTTTTTATGTAAGACCATATATTTTGAACAGAATTAGCGTAAGGAGACCGTGAGGGCCAATCAAGTACCCTTCTTCTGCAGTATCAAATCTTCATTTTTGTCAATGAACCAACGTTTGGCAGTCGCCATCATACGTCTTCGACAAACGCGACTCGTAAGCTGCACTCGTGTCACTTCTTGTGTATCTCAATCAAGAACTCAAAGTAAACTAATGCTTTATGGACATTGCATGAAGGACAGAGTTTCCCTCTGTTGGATTGTGAAAGAACTAAGGCTATATCTTTTACTATCTGTGTAAAATGCCGACCACGCACTTACTTGACAGGTTGTATTTAAAAGTAATACATGAAAATATAGTAATATGCGTGAGTGAAAATCAAATGCAAGTGGCAGCCTTTGAGAAACAATATTAATTTATTACTCTCGTGTATAGAAACAACTATGCAGTCATCGAGTTCCACGCTCACACGAACTTGATGTCATTCAACGCATTGTTAACACAACACGTTTGGATGTAGTTCTATACTCGTCTCTGCAGTGAGTGACAGATTCTTACAAACATCCCCGGATCGTTTTGTAAATCTTAACAAGACCATTCATGTATACCCCAACACATATACTCTAACTCTACAACTGTGTTAACAGGAGTTCAGTACTCTTCACTTTTGAATTGACCACAGAAAGAAGAAACCAGGGGATTGAGATGACATGATCTTCCAGGCCAAAGTAAAGTCCCTGCCTTATCTATTCATCTGGACCCATACTCGCAGTTTAGAGGTCGTATTACGTTAGTAGCAAAATGTGTCAGTTTCCCATCAAGTATTTACCACATTTACCAACCATTGGTGATAGGTGATACATAAGTCCAGTTAGATGGAGACTTAATCTACAAGTTTCCATTTCAAATACATTTGTAGTAATGAGTACAATATTACATACAGTAGTCAATGATGGCTCGTGACCACAAATTTGCAATTATTTCGTCAAATGTCCGTTCACGGGAAAATGTTACCTGGATATATTTTTATACACCTACCCAGATAGCCGTGCGCTTTAGTACAGCGCTTCTGAGATCCAGGGAGCCGCGCCAGCCCCAGATCGCATGTGCCCAGCTGATTTGGCGGCCAGCCTGGGTATAGGTTTTAAGCGACTTGTCAGAAGTGACTCGGTAAAACACGGCCTGGTATCCACGATAGTCCCCAGTTATACGATTCACAAAAATTTAGAAAACTTTCACTAGATATAACAGTACACACACCCACACCCACACACGTGAGGAAGGTCATTCGGCCAATCTCTACCACTGACGTTACCTAATTCGTAAATTAAGATGCCGACTCCATAAAGAGACGGAGTAAAGGCTAGAAAAAAGAAAACAGAGATTCTTTAGACAGATACGGGCTTAGCCTAAGGATTTCAGTGTTGAGGTGCCATTCCTCATGTCCTGCCGCAGATCGTGTGGGCGGAGAAAATGCCGCAACGCGAGATGGTGGTGCACGCGCTTCGGCGCTACCGCAACCACCAGTCGGCCATGAACCCCAAGCTGTGGTCTGCCACGACCACCGTGTTGCGGTACCTGAAAGCTGCTGAGGACGACTCGTCCGAAGACGAAGAGGACATCAGCATCGTCAATGAGCTCAAGGACCTCACTGACGTGGCCGGCGAAGAGGTCGCGTCCGACAGGGACCTCGTGCTCAGGTATGCAATCCAGTCACAGAATTTCAGAGATTCACATCAACATCTACATTTACAAACACAGTCTGCAAATAACTGAGAAGTGCAAGGCTGAGGGTGTTTAGCATGCTGCAACACGTTAGGATCTAATCCTGTTCCAATCACGTATGGTTCTGCACTTAATACTGGTTCTTGAAACCATTCAAGTAGGATTTTGTGGTACAGAGGACGTCAGTCTTCAAGTGTTCGACAATTCAGGTTTTCCAACACTTCCTTGACGCTCTTCTATTACTCAAACATCTTGATCATTGGTATGAAGATGGTACCTGTTTTTCGGGCATGCCCGAAAGAACAGATGCCTGACCGTGCAGCCCTCTAGACTGAAATCCCAATTAAATCAATACCATTAGCTGCTGACGGGCGTTGATATACATCAACGGGGACAGTCGAAAATGTGTGTCCCGACCGGGACTCGAACCCGGGATCTCCTGCTTACATGGCAGACGCTCTGTCCATATTCTTTTTTTTTTTTTTTTTTTTTTTTTTTTTTTTTTTTTTTTTTTTTTTTTTGTTAAATCTCATTTTGTTCGCTTTTGTTCGTTGCTTCTGCTCGGGGCGGACGCCGTAGGAGGTCCGTTGAAGGTCGTTGTTGATCGATTAAATCAGTTTTTTTATTACAGAGGGCAGCTATCCCTCTGTCCGAACACGCTGAGCTACTGTGCCGGCGATCCATCTGAGCCACCGAGGGTACAGAGGATAGCGCGACTGCAAGGATTCATCACCGGCACGCTCCCCATTAGACTCACAGTCTCAACTTATAGTACACACACTACGTTCGTAGTGCCCCTGCCATTATACCCATTACTCGCGGCAGACAATCCACCGAGTCCCGTAAGAGGTCAGGCAAATCCGCACTGAAGGAGGTCATCAGCTGGTTAGCCTTAAACGATATGAAGATGGCATCTGTTCTTTCGGACACGTCGATTTGGCTGAACTTTTACGGAACTCGGTGGATTGTCTGCCGCTGGTAATGGGTATAATGGCAGGGGCACTACGAATGTATTGTGTGGACTATAAGTTGACACTGTGGGTCTCACGGGGAGCGTGCCGGCGATAAATCACTGAAGTCGAGCTATCATCTGTGCCCTCGGTGTCTCAGATGGACAGAGCGGCTGCCATGTAAACAGGAGATCCCGGGTTCGAGTCCCGGCCGGGACACACATTTTCAGCTGTCCCCGTTGATGTATATCAACGCCCGTCAACAGCTAATGGTATTGATTTAATTGTAATTTCATTCTTGATCAGTATGTCGCACTGCTTTGTATACGTCCTATATTCCCCGCTAGCCTTCTTTGGTATGAGCTCCACACATATGAGTGATACTGTACATCCACATCTGCATGACCACACTGGAGTTCACACACGTGTGCCTGTCACACTATTTCTCCACCATTCCACTCGCAAATAGCGCAAGGAAAAAACAACACTTAAATCTCTCTGTGTGAGCTTTGATCTCTTTTATTTTATTACAATGATCATTTCCACAGTTCTTCTGATCACGTGCCATGTGTTCCTTGTGTGTTGCAGGCTCTGTGACTGACGCAGCGTACTGTAATCAACAGACTGATCCGTTATTCATGTTGGGAACAAGCCGAGATGTTGTTTGTGTTCGGCCAAGTAGACGGACGCGGTATAGAGGCAGCTCGACAATATCAAAACAAGTGCCCTCACAGACACCAACCACATCGCACAATATTTCAAGCCCTTTTTGAGCGTTTTTATGATCATAGGTCCTTTCAGGTAGACGAACAAGCAGGTTGGCAGCGGGCTCTGCGTACACCAGATTTCGAGGACCGGGATGTACGGGATTCTTGAGCATGAACCCGAGTACAAGCTTCAGATCTGATGTAGCACATTCCGCTGTCTCCCTGCGCGTTCGTCTGTCTGAAAGAACCCGTGATCGCACAAATGCCCTAAAACGGCTTGAAATGTTGTGTGATGTGGTTGTTGTCTGTGAGGGTACTTGATTTGATATAGACGTGCCGCCTCTCGAACGCTTCCGCCTGCTTGGCCGTACACAACCACCATCTCGGCTTGTTACCGACGTGAGTACCGGATAAGCCTGCTGCTTACAGTACTCAGCGTCAGTCACACAGCCTGTCACACACAAGGAACACAGGACATGTGTTCAGAAGAAACGTCATTCGTCAGCGCCATCTACAGTGGCAATGAAGCATTTCCGAACACATGTTCTTAGGGTCTGTTTCCCTTCATTCTCACAAGGGGAGGCCACGACGTTAGAACGCGGATTTACTGTAAACTTCGTACAATCGCAGTACTCCATGAGGACAACGAAATGTGTAAGCAGTAGCGCGTACTTCTCAAGCGTTACTGAGAAAATCGCAAGATAATTTCGGTCGTCAAATATGTAACTGTGCGTGGCCATTTTAACCATGACGCGGCTGCATCAGAGTGGTGCCGGCACGGTAGCTCAGCGTGTTCGGTCAGAGGGTTTCGTGCCCTCTGTAATAAAAAAACTGAGTTAATCGATCAACAACGAACTTCAATGGATGCCTTACGACGTCCGGCCCGAGCAGATACAACGAACAAAAGCGAACAGCATGCGTTTAAACAAAAGAAAAGCGTGTTCGGTCAGTGCCTTAGCTTACTATTATAATAAAAAAACTGAGCGAACGGATGAACGAACAAGCTGAACGTGTGTCATCGGACGTCCGCCCTGAACAAATTCAGCGACCAATATAGAACAAACGGTGACTCTTTTTTTTAAGGCCAGTCATTTACTTTACAATTTATATTACAATTGATATAATGAAAAAATACGTGTAATCCGATGAACTTTTATTAAATTTACAACGTTATTTGGCAGTCTACTAATTTTTATTATAAATAATGTAATATTCATAACTATCGACTAGTAAACGACCAAACGCATAAAGTGATACAGAAAATGTATACTTCCAGGTGTAAGGGATTTCTCAAATCATGGACAAGCATACATTTTCAGTCACAGTTACAAAAGACACAGTTTGTTCTATAGTGTTCGCTGAATTTGTTCAGGCCGGATGTCCGATGACACCCGTTCAGTTTGTTCGATGATCCGTTCGCTCAGTTTTTTTGTAAAGAGTAGCTAACGCTCTGACCGAACACGCCGAGCTACCGCGCCGGCACCACTGGGCTGCAGCCGCTTCATGGTTAAAATGGCCACTCGCCGATACATATTCGACGACCGGAATTATCTCGCGATTTTCTCAGTAACGCTTGAGAAGTGCGCGCTACTGCTTACACATTTCGGTGTCCTCAAGGAGTACTACGAGTGTACGAAGTTTACAGTAAATCCGCGTTCCAGATGTCGTGGCCTCCCCTTGTCAGTAAGGAATCCGTCCCTGCAGTTTGTCAGTTTTGTTAATGTTCACCTTCTATACATTTTACCTACGACAAAGCGTTTGTGATCACTCGAGTTAAACCTGTTCCTTCTTGTTGTCAGTGTACTCCATATTTTCCTTTCGCCACCGATTCTCCAGAGAACCTCCTCATTCCTTACCTAATATTCAACATTCTTCTTTAGCACCATTTCTCAAAGGCTTCGATTCTACTCCCTTCCGGTTTCCCCACTCTCCATGATACACTGTTATAAAATTTAGTGCTGCAAACGAACATTTTCAGAAATTTCTTACTCGAATTAAGGCCTATATTTGACGCTAGTAACTTCTTTTGGCTAGGAATACCTTCCTTGTCTGTGTGGTCTGCTTTTTATGCCCTCCTGGCCTCGTCCATCGTGGATTATTTTGCTGCCAATGTAGCAGATTTCCTTAACATCGTCTACTTCGTGATCACCAATCTGTTTATTAAGCTTCTCCTTATTTTCATTTCTCCTACTTTTCATTACTTTTGTCCTATTCCTGTTTATTTTCTGTCCACATTGTGTGCTCATTAATCTCTTTATTCCACTGAACAAATCTTGTAATTCTTCTGCACTTTCGCAGATGATAGCAGTGTCATCATCGAATCTTATCATCAATGTCCTGCCACCTTAAATTTTAATCCCAGTCTTGAACCTTTCTTTATTTCTGTCAGTGCTTCATCGATGTATGGACTAAAGAATAGGGGGGGGGGGGGGGGAGGGCGGAATTGCATTCCTGTCTTACACCTTTTCAATCTGAGCACTTCGTTCTGGTCTTCCAATCTTATTGTTCCCTCTTGGTTTTCGTACATATTACCCGTCTTTTCCTAAAGCTTTTTCTCAAAGAGACGCCTTCAGTGTACTCTTCCACCTATCCATTCTCTCCTCTACGCGTAACAGTGGAATTCCCGTTGCATTCTTAATGTTATCTCACATGCTTTTGATTTCACCGAAGGCTGTTTTGACTTTTCTGTATGCTGAGTCAGTCCTCCCGACAATCATTTTTTATTTCGATTTCTTTACATCTTTCCTGCAGCCATTTCCCCTTGGCTCTCTGCACTTGTTGTTTATTTAATTTCTAAGGAATTTATACTGCTGTTTTCCTGTCAAATAGTACTTCACTGTAAATAACTACATCATCTGCGAAATGTCTGAGGTTACTGTTAATATTGTCTTCCAGGTCTTAGAACGTGAGCAACGGTCCCAAATACACTTCCTTGGGGCACTTCTGAAGTTGCTGGTCCTTCTGTTGCTGACTCTCCATTTAAGACAACACGCTTGTCCTCTCTACCAAGGGATTCTCTCTTTTTTTCACACGTCATGTCATGGTGCTTTTGTTAATAAACGTTTGAACGGTACCAAATCAAACACTTTTCGGAGGTCAAGGAATAAGAGTCTAAAGGATAAATCAAACGTTTGTCACGTTTTGTCATAAAGTCCGACCTCCCTGCTGGCTATCATCTCACCATTGAGCAGTAGAATCATGTATCGTTTTGAGCAAACGTCTTTAAACCCAGAATTGGCTTTTACGTAACTCTTTCCAGTCAGTCTCTAACAGCCTCCGTTAGAGCAAGACTCTCTTACAAAAGATGGAATACCAATTACTCGATATTATTGTGGACTTATTAGAGAATGAACTTATTTTCCTTTTCTGTCTCAAACCGATAAGTATAAATTTGTATCATGAATTGGTTACGTCACAAATCTTCTCTAACATCGATATGCTTATAGTGCACGTTTTATAATTCTCTATCTTGTTTGACCATCTGCTTAAATTTCAATAATGCAGCTAATTTATAGAGGCGCCATGAGAAACGAAGCCATCATCTCGGTCTGCAGTAAAGCACGCAAGCATCATGTTCGTGGTACACAGCTATCTGGATCAAATTTGTATTAGCATTTACTAACTTTTCGCTACTGCACTCACATCGCTGCCACAATCCTGCTTCGGGCATGGATGTGTGTGATGTCCTTAGGTTAGTTAGGTTTAAGTAGTTCTAAGTATAGGGGACTGATGACCTCAGATGTTATGTCCCATAGTGCTTAGAGCCATTTCAACCATTTGATTGCTCACATTTGACGAGAACGTAATGAGGAAACTGTTTAATGTTAATAAGACTCACATTTCTTAAAATTACTATCCTCAGTCTCACTATCATAATTATTAATTATTGTCATATAAGGCGTAACAGGTATAAGTGAAGATATTTTTATGTGTGGTGTCTTAGTATACACATAATGAGTGTGTCAGTTGTTTATCCTCTGTGTCGAACAGCCGTCCCACAAACACGACACAAAATTTACAACCTGATGTTTTCTGTATGGCAGCACTGTGGACTGCACCTATCAGCATAGACTAACCATTTTGCGTTCACTTGTCCACACTTCAACACCTGACCTAGTAGCCAGGGGAAATTAAGCTTTAATGGCTTGCTCTTGCCACTTGTTCTTGGAGATACTAACCAAGCTGTAAACGTACGACTTGTAATGGCTATAATTATTAGCCTGCAAATGACATAAATACCGATGTAGTGTTACTTTGTGCACCAACCCAGCCGTCAACAGAAATACCTGCTCTTATACCCGTTACACGTGTAAAATGTAATGTTTATTCACTGAGGAAGTCTGGTTAGAAATAAGAGAGAGCCCGAAGGCCCTAATCTTGCCAGATAACATAAATGCATAAATAAACACAACTTTCTGTGGTAAGTCATGCAGAGCACAGTTTCACTTCTTTCAAAACTGTCTGTCACTGGAAGTTACGCATACGTTACTCGGACTGCTTCTAACTCTTTGTGACTCAAAATGTGTTTATCTGTTAACCAAAGACTGGTCAAAACATTTCATTAAATTTGACCTCTCTATTCCCCTTTAACACCATCATTATTCTTCTGTACCTTACTTTCTACATTGTTTTATCCTTGATGCTATTTTCACTTGCTAACTGATCTCCAGTTTCTTCCTGCAGTAATTCATCTCCAGCAAAATATAAGTTACTCTCCATCTCTTTGAAGGTTTGTTCTTCTCTTTCTAAACTCCCTCCTTTCAGCTTCTGCGAATCCCCACCACTTTTCCTTTCCCCAGCTACCAGACAAAATTCTTCGCCACTTTCTTTGTCCACCTGATTTTTCTCGTTTAACCTATTACCTCTGTAGTTAATCCTTTTGTCATCAGTGCCAAAATTGCGGTGGTTTTTTTTTGTCACAAAACTTTCTTACATTACAACACATTCTATAAATTTTATAAGCAGTCTTGCATGTGCGGATGACTTAGTTGTGATGGCAGATTCGATTGAAAGTTTGCAAAGTAATATTTCAGATCTAGATCAGAAATGTAAGGACTATGGTATGAAGATTAGCATCTCCAAAACGAAAGTAATGTCAGTGGGAAAGAAATATAAACGGACTGAGTGCCAAATAGGAGGAACAAAGTTAGAACAGGTGGACGGTTTCAAGTACTTAGGATGCATATTCTCACAGGATGGCAACATAGTGAAAGAACTGGAAGCGAGGAGTAGCAAAGCTAATGCAGTGAGCGCTCAGCTACGATCTACTCTCTTCTGCAAGAAGGAAGTCAGTACCAAGACTAAGTTATCTGTGCACCGTTCAATCTTTCTACCAATTTTGTTGTATGGGAGCTCACCGATAGATCTGTACCTACAGATTGGAAAATTGCGCAGGTCGCACAAGTGTTCAAGAAGGGTAGTAGGAGTAATCCATTTAACTACAGACCTATATCATTGACGTCGGTTTGCAGTAGGGTTTTGGAGCATATACTGTATTCAAACATTATGAATCACCTCGAAGGGAACGATCTATTGACACGTAATCAGCATGGCTTAAGAAAACATCGCTCTTGTGCAACGCAGCTAGCTATTTATTCGCACGAAGTAATGGCCGCTATCGACAGGGGATCTCAAGTTGATTCCGTATTTCTAGATTTCCGGAAAGCTTTTGACACCGTTCCTCATAAGCGACTTCTAATCAAGTTGCGGAGCTATGGGGTATCGTCTCAGTTGTGCGACTGGATTCGTGATTTCCTGTCAGGAAGGTCGCAGTTCGTAGTAATAGACGGCAAATCATCGAGTAAAACTGAAGTGATATCAGGTGTTCCCCAGGGAAGCGTCCTGGGACCTCTACTGTTCCTGATCTATATAAATGACCTGGGTGACAATCTGAGCAGTTCTCTTAGACTGTTCGCAGATGATGCTGTAATTTACCGTCTAGTAATGTCATCCGAAGACTAGTATCAGTTGCAAAGCGATTTAGAAAAGATTGTTGTATGGTGTTTCAGGTGGCAGTTGACGCTAAATAACGAAAAGTGTGAGATGATCCACATGAGTTCCAAAAGAAATCCATTGGAATTCGATTACTCGATAAATAGTACAATTCTCAAGGCTGTCAATTCAACTAAGTACCTGGGTGTTAAAATTACGAACAACTTCAGTTGGAAGGACCACATAGATAATATTGTCGGGAAGGCGAGCCAAAGGTTGCGTTTCATTGGCAGGACACTTAGAAGATGCAACAAGTCCACTAAAGAGACAGTTTACACTACACTCGTTCGTCCTCTGTTAGAATATTGCTGCGCGGTGTGGAATCCTTACCAGGTGGGATTGACGGAGGACATCTAAAGGGTGCAAAAAAGGGCAGCTCGTTTTGTATTATCACGTTATAGGGGAGAGAGTGTGGCAGATATGATACACGAGTTGGGATGGAAGTCATTACAGCATAGACGTTTTTCGTCGCGGCGAGACCTTTTTACGAAATTTCAGTCACCAACTTTCTCTTCCGAATGCGAAAATATTTTGTTGAGCCCAGCCTACATAGGTAGGAATGATCATCAAAATAAAATGAGAGAAATCAGAGCTCGAACAGAAAGGTTTAGGTGTTCGTTTTTCCCGCTCGCTGTTCGGGAGTGGAATAGTAGAGAGATAGTATGATTGTGGTTCGATGAACCCTCTGCCAAGCACTTAAATGTGAATTGCAGAGTAGTCATGTAGAAAGCTGGGTGGATTCAGGTTACCTTATCAACAAGGTTGAGGTTACGGATATGAAAGTAGCTAAGATCATTGTAGGTACTAGTAGATGAGAACAATGGCAGGAGGGTGTCCATAATGAGGAAATCAAAGAAAAACTGGGCGTGAACTCTATAGCTGTAGCAGTCGGGGCGAACAGGCTTAGATGGTGGGGTCATGTTACACGCATGGGAGAAGCAAGGTTACCCAAGAGACTCATGGCTTCAGCAGTAGAGGGTAGGAGGAGTCGGGGCAGACCAAGGAGAAGGTACCTGGATTCGGTTAAGAATGATTTTGAAGTAATAGGTTTAACATCAGAAGAGGCACCAATGTTAGCACTGAATAGGGGATCGTGGAGGAATTTTATAAGGGTGCTATGCTCCAGACTGAACGCTGAAAGGCATAATCAGTCTTAAATGATGATGATGATGATGATGATAATTTTATCTTCCTCATCTGTATCGTAATTTTTGGTTATTCTGATTCTACTGCTCGTTTATTATCTCTCTCAAATGGTTTAGCTATTGGATTCGAAGTTTATTACCCCTTCTATAATCGATAGCAACTTTACTGTATTCTGTTACCCTGGATTGTTTTCAGACCTCTCCACCATATCTTGTCTATCATATGGATCTGAACTGTCACCTACTGGTGAATTTGATCTATAAATAGTTCCTGGTCGTCTATTCATAGATCTTCTGACCCCCCCTACCATAAATATTTGTACTGTATACTCCCATTCTGTCAGTGTTTACATTTGGCGTGCATTCCACATTTCTCTGGATCCTATATTCCTTATTTACTGGCTGCTCTTCGTGCAGTATCTTTTCCACTCTTTTTGAATAATAATGTATTGTCCAAATAATCTCAAGCAGCAGCAATATTATTGTAGTGGAAGAGTCTCTACAAAATTGTTGACAAATTGCCTGTTGGCTTCTGTCTCGGGTTCTTCGGTCGACGTTTGTTTGATAGTTTCTCTGACGTTTCCGCTAGCACGAGTGGCTGGCTTTGTCAAAGTTTCACGCTCAATTGCTGATGGTGGTCTGTCCACCACCAGGAATGGTGGGTTAAGCTTTGACAATGCCAGCCGCTCGTGCTAGCGGAAACGTCAGAGGAATTATCAAACAAACATCGGCTGAAGAACCCGAGACAGAAGCCAACAGATCGAGAGAGCGTGTGCTAACTTATCACACAGTTACAGTATTGTTGCGAGAAAGTGAATCCTGAGAGGCCGTGAGAAGGGTGTGTTGGAGTAGGTTCCTGGAAAAACATTAAACTGAGCTAGTGTACCTGCTCCATGAAAAGTCATGTTGGGTTGGTAGAGTAGTGAAATACAGGGTGCTAACAGTTGGCGAAGGTTCCAGAAGTTCTGGTCTGATTTGTGCTACCTGCTCCTTGGAAAGACATACTACAACAGTATTTCAGTGAGAAACTGAGTTTAGAAAAGTGAATGTTTATGTAGGTCACAGGTTTCGTCACAGGGTTATTTGGTAACCGTGATAGCGTTACGGAGATGTTTAACAAACTCAAGTGGCAAACTCTGCAAGAGAGGCGCTCTGCATCGCGGTGTAGCTTGCTCGCCAGGTTTCGAAAGGGTGCGTTTCTGGATGAGGTATCGAATATATTGCTTCCCCCTACTTATACCTCCCGAGGAGATCACGAATGTAAAATTAGAGAGATTAGAGCGCGCACGGAGCCTTTCAGACAGTCGTTCTTCCCGCGAACCATACGAGACTGGAACAGGAAAGAGAGGTAATGACAGTGGCACGTCAAGTGCCCTCCGCCACACACCGCTGGGTGGCTTGCGGAGTATAAATGTAGATGTAGATTTAGATGTAGGTTCAGGGAACCGGAATACCAGCACCAAATCAATAGAAGGAAAAGGAGTGTGTCTGTCACTAATAGCCTCGTTGTCGTTCGAACATTAAATCCTAACCTTCTGTTTCCCTCATTTGAGAAGCGAGTGTTCCTGAAGATCACTGTTGGTAAATATCTGATCTACTAAGACTGTTCCACATCTATACTGTATTGCGACGGTATCGCGGAGAGAGGTGGAGGGGAGGAGAGAAAGAGAGAGAGAGAGAGAGAGAGAGAGAGAGAGAGAGCTGTATTATCGACAGGAATATTAGTCTGAGCTGAGTGGCCTGTTCCATGGGTATGGCATGCTACAACTGCATTATCCTGAGAATGTAAGTGGTGTTTTAGATGTGTATGTTGCCTGCGTTGACCTGAGTGGCGTTCTACGTGCGTGTGTTGCCTACAGGCTCCTGGTAGAGTATCATTCTGATACGGCCGACCTGTTTCGCGGCAATGTGCTGCCGTGGGAGATTGAGTGGTGAGAGGCGTATGTTGGCGACAGATTCCTGTTGAAGAATTGGAATAAGTTGGGGGGGGGGGGGGGGAGGAGAGGGAATGCTTCGCATTTACAACGTACTGGGGCAGCATTCTATATAAAGAGAGATGGTCGGAGGTTTGATTGTCGGCAGGCTCCTGGTGGAGCACAGTTCTGAAATAGGTGGTCTAATCGTCGACTGCACCACATTGTGGCAGTATTGTGGTGAGAGACTGAGTAGTGAGAGCCGAGTGTTGTGTACAGGCCTTTGATGGAGCATTTGTCTGAGCTGGGCTGGCTATTGTGCGCCCAGAGCGTGCTAAATCAGTATTGTACTGCGAGAGTGAGAGATGTTGTAAGGTGTCAGGCAAATCCAACACCTTCCATGAAAACCCTGACATGATAAGCAAATCCAGTAGTATGTCACGTAGCTCCGAATAAATCGTGACATTAAATTAACCAAAGTAATACTAGTAACGAATGAGTAAATGGAATACCACAGACTAACACAAGAATGCCTAAATGCATGTCGTACCTTCCCCCCTTGAGACCGACACAGTTCCGAGTGGAGAAACGAGAACAGAAGCCGAGAGCAGAACCGTGTTAAGCTAGAAGACCCTACGATAAGGGACGGACTGGACACCCACTTCGGCAGCCTACCTCTAAGACTACCACCCGCACGTTTTAGTGTGAGACTTTTTCGCGTCTCAGGTACATCAAGGACCACCCCCAGCCCATGTTAAAAGCTAGAGCCCTGCAGAAAAACAGTATAGATCTTACGATAACACAAAAAGGGCCACTACCACCCGCAAGTTTTAGCGTGAGACTTTTTCGCGTCTCAGGTACGTCAAGGACCACCCCCCAGCCCATGTTAAAAGATAGAGCCCTCCAGAAGAACAGTATAGATCTTACGATAACGCTAAAAGGACCACACCAGCTGCAGGTTTTAGCGTGAGACTTTTTAGCGTCTCTGTTACGTTGCAAACTTTAAAAACATTGCCCCACCACGAAAAGTATAACGTTTCTCATTGGATAGACAGAATTTTTGTAGGCGGAGCTTAAGGTTAACATAGAGACCCTGATTGGTCAGATGAAAACACAGCCAGATAGTTTTTTTTTAATCTACTTCGGTAAATTGTAGTAAGGAGAAGTTAGGAGAGTTAGTTCCGAGACGGCGAGCTGGATGGCTGGTGCGCCGGCCGCTGTCGCCCTGACGCTGCCTAAACAGAGACAAGGTAATGAACGCACGCGATGCCGCATTTTTGAGCGCATAAGGCTTCACTCATAACTGCAGAAGACTCATCTGTTACACCCCTTTTTTGCGTAATACTAGTGTCGATCGTAAATTAAAGCTCATGGCGGTCACATTTGCCACTTGAAGTAAAAATCTGAAACGCGATGATTTCTTTGTTATATAATTATTGAGAAGCCACATCAGTCATTGTAATTTACGACAAGTTAGATAAGTAATTAAAGATAATTGAGGGTCACTGTAAACCATTTTGATAGTTTTCTCTTTTGTGAAACTTAATTTAAACCTAGATTATAGATGTGATATGGCATAGGTCATCCTTCGATCCATTGTAGAACTTGGAAACCCACTCGGGGAATATTCGTTCACATTCTTGTTGAAGGCAGTTGTTTTTCACCATCCTGTATTAAAACATTTCCTTTTATCAACAGTGCAATTTATAAACGATGTTTTGTGAGTACAATAAAATTTCCAATGGTAAACTTAACTGCTTTTTCGACGTTATTTTACCAGCTAACTAAAAATAGGAAAGCCTTGAACCCTTTCCACTAAATTTAGTTAGTATTAAGATTCTTTTACAGGAAGTGCAGTGGAGCTGACGCTGAGATCATTTAGTATTTGGTTATATCATCGCTAGTCTCACTGAACTCTTCTGAATTCTACATGTCATGTGTGGTCTGGCGTCTCCTTACCAGCAACAGGTTCCAGGTTCAAACTAGTTAATTCCCTAAAAAACACGCTCAGAGCGTCGTTGCTCGAAAGTGGTAGGGAGACACGATGTAGAACAAACAGACACCACCATGAATGTTTAGAATGTGTGTAGTTGGCTTGTTACCAGTGCAGCATCTTTTTGATCTAGGCATATTGTTTACTATCTACAGGTGCTGCAACAATATTGCAGTATGAGGATGAGTAGTGACAGGTGTGTGTTCTCAGCAGATTACTGGTGGAACATCGATCTGAGATGGTCGGTCTGTCCTGCAGCAATGTCATGCTGTGAGAGTATTGTAATGAGACACGGAGTGGTAAGAGGTACGTGTTCTCAGCAGACTCTGCTGAAACACCATCTGAGTTAGTAATCTGCCCTGAGGCTACACTGCGCTGCACGAGTACTGTGGTGAGAGACTGACTGGTGAGAGATGCGTTGTAAGCAGGTCCCTGGTGGAGCATCAATCTGAGACGGTCATTCTACCCATTGACTATGTCATAATGCGAGTGTATTGTGGTGAGACAGAGTTGTGAAATGAGCGTGTTTTCGGCATATTTCTGGTAAAACATCGATCTGAGGTGAGCAGTTTTCTCTGTGGCTAGGTCAGGCTGTGAGAGAATTGTGCGCAATGTACAGTGTTGAAAGTTGGCTGTTCTCAGCAGTTTGCTAGTAGACTATCGATGTGAGATGGGTTGTCTGGTTGTGACTGCGCTGTACTGTGAGAGTATTGTTCAGAGAGATTGAGTAGAAGCAGTATGTAGTCAGCTGGTTCTTGTGGAGCACTGATCGGAGATGGGTAGTCCATCCTACAACTGTGTCATGATGGAATAGTATTGTAGGGACAGACTGACCAGTGAGACGTGTGTGTTGTCAACATATTCTTAGTGGAGCAATGATCTGAGATGGATGGTTTGCTCTATGGCCATCCCTCGCTGCGAGAGTATTCTACGGTATGGACGGAGTAGTGAGAGTGTGTTTTGTCACAAGTTTGCAGCTGGAGCATCGAACTAAGATGTCCTGTGACTGTGCAGTGGTATGAGAGTATTGTGTTGAGAGACAGACCGGTTAGAGGGGTGTGGTCAACAGGTTCCTGGCGGAGCATCAATCTAATGTAAGGGTTTGACCTGTGGCCATGCCCAAATGTGAGAGTACTGTAGTGAGATACGGAGTTGTGGGAGCTGTGTGTTCCCAATACATTCCTGGTGGAGTGTCGATCTGAGGTAGGCCATCAGTTCTGCAGATATCCTGTGCTGCGAAAGTATTGTGGTGAGATGTGGAGAGGTGAGATGTGAGTGTTATCAACAGATTCCTGGTGGTTCATCGGTTTGAGATGAATGGTCTGCTCTGCAGCTATTGCCTGCTGAGATATTATTGTGGTAAGAGACTAACTGGAGAGGCGTGCGTGTTGCCTGCAATTTACTGGTGGAGCATAGGTCTGAAATGTATGGTCCGTTCAGCTCTTACGTTATGCTGCAAGCATATTGTAGCGAGACACAAAGTGGTGAGAGGTGTGTGTTCTAAGCATATTTCTGGCGAAGAATCGATTGATTTGGTTTATGTTTTGCAGCTACAGCGTTCTGTGACATTGTGCTAGTCTATATGTGTATGGTGAGAGGAGTGTAATGTTGTCAGGTTCCTGGTGGAACATCGGTCCGAGGCTAATGGGCTGTTCCGCGGCTACGGCATGCTGCGACAGTACCCACCTCGGGAGCGCATCTATCTGTTGCTGCAGCGTGTCCAGCGCATCTTCAGCAGTCGCCTTGATCCTCTAGTCGCGAATGCCATTGACAGCATACTCAAAAAGCTGCACATCACCAGCACCGACAATCAGGAGGTAAAGCTTCTCACAGATTCTCGATTCTTATGCAAAGTAGAGTGTAGCTTAACGGCAACAAATCAAACTTAATACTTTTCTGGAAACAGCGCCGAAAATCGATATTATGTGATGATCAAATAATGAGGTGAATGTCCCAAGTCATGCTTTATGGGATGCGTCCTTGTAGTTACCATGCACTGGTCCTTATACATAAATTATATTATTTACCCTTTTCTGTACCATTAGGCCAATCTCCACTGTCAGCAACTTTAGCCTTTTCATCGACATGCCCGTACGTATCGTGGTATCATAATCTACAGTGACATCAGTATCAACACAGAATGTTTAGAGTGACCACTCAGGTTAGTTCTCAAAAACCTCTCAGGACAATTTTCTAGTGCCTAGTAACTGTACCGCCGCAGAAATTTGCGCTTACGTTTTTGTAATGAACATATTGATTACTCCTAAGTAAATGCCGTTCATTACATAATTCAAGTGACATCAGGTTTTAAACATGTTAAGGATAGGGAAACTGAAACATCAGGATATCTGACGAAAAAAGCTTGAAAGTGTTACTGTGTGTTGCTGTATTTCTGGCTTAGTTGTTTTCATTAATTTTCTGCAACTAATTTTTGGACCACCGTGTATATACCATCAGCAACATCAAACATAATTATGACCTACACATAAAATTCATATACAGAGTGGTCCATTGATAGTGACCGGGCCACATATCTCACGAAATAAGCATCAAACGAGAAAACTACAAAGAACGAAACTCGTCTAACTTGAAGGGGGAAATCAGATGGCGCTATGGCTGGCCCGCTACATGGCGTTGCCATAGGTCAAACGGATATCAACTGCGTTTTAAATAGGAACCCCCATTTTTATTACATATTCGTGTAGTACGTAAAGAAACATGAATGTTTTAGTTGGACCACTTTTTTCACTTTGTGATAGATGGCTCTGTAATAGTCACAAACGTGTAAGTACGTGGTATCACATAACATTCCGCCAGTGCGGACGGTTTTTTTTTTAAAATGGACATTTTACCAATTGCGGAAAAGATCGATATCGTGTTGATGTATGGCTATTGTGATCATAATGCCAAACGGGCGTGTGCTATATATGCTGCTCGGTATCCTAGACGACATCATCCAAGTGTCCGGACTGTTTGCCGGGTAATGTTATTTAAGGAAACAGGAAATGTTCAGCCACATGCGAAACGTCGACCACTACCTGCAACACAGGAAATGTTCAGCCACATGCGAAACGTCAACCACTACCTGCAACAAATGATGATGCCCAAGTAGGTGTTTTAGCTGCTGTCGCGGCTAATCCGCACGTCAGTAGTAGACAAATTGCGCGAGAATCGGGAATCTCAAAAACGTCGGTATAGAGAATGCTACAGCAACATCGATTGCACCCGTACCATATCTCTATGCACCAGGAATTGCATGGCGACGACTTTCAACGTCGTGTACAGTTCTGTCACTGGGCACAAGAATAATTACGGGACGGTGGCAGATTTTTTGCACGCGTTACATTTAGCGATAAAGCGTCATTCACCAACAGCAGTAACGTAAACCTGCATAGTATGCACTATTGGGCCCCGGAAAATCCACGATGGCTGCGACAAGTGGAGCATCAGCGACCTTGGCGGGTTAAGGTATGGTGCGGCATTGTGGGAGGAAGGATAATTGGCCCCCATTTTATCGATGGCAATCTAAATGGTGCAATGTATGCTGATTTCCTACGTAATGTTCTACCGATGTTACTACAAGATGTTTCACTGCATGATAGAATGGCGATGTACTTCCAACATGATGGATGTCCAGCACATAGCTCGCGTGCTGTTGAAGCGGTGCTGAATAGCATATTTCATGACAGGTGGATTGGTCGTCGAAGCATCATACCATGGCCCACACGTTCACCGGAACTGAGGTCCCCGGATTTCTTTCTGTGGGGAAAGTTGAAAGATATTTGCTATTGTATCCCACCGACAGCGCCTGACAACATGCGTCAGCGCATTGTCAAAGCATGTGCGAACATTACGGAAGGCGAACTGCTCGCTGTTGAGAGGACTGTCATTACACGTATCGCCAAATTCATTGAAGTTGACGGACATCATTTTGAGCATTTATTGCATGTGGTACTTACAGGTAATCACGCTGCAACAGCATGCGTTCTCAGAAATACTAAGTTCAAAAAGGTACATGTATCGCATTGGAGCAACCGAAATAAAATGTTCAAACGTACCTACGTTCTGTATTTTAATTTAAAAAACCTAACTGTTACCAACAGTTCGTCTAAAATTGTGAGCCATATGTTTGTGACTATAACAGCGCCATCTATCACAAAGCGGAAAAAGTGGTCCAACTAAAACATTGATCTTTCTTTACGTACTACACGAATATGTAATAAAGAAATGGGGGTTCCTACTTTAAAAAAACACAGTTGATATCCGTTTGACCTAGGGCAGTGCGATCTAGCGGGCCAACCATAGCGCCATCTGGTTTCCCCCTTCAAGCTAGATAAGTTTCGTTCGTTGTAGTTTTTTTTCGTTTGACGCTTATTTCGTGAGATATTTGGCCCAGTCACGACCAATGGACCACCCTGTATACGAGTACAATGTAGTTCCAAATAAAAATATTAATTTAAATAATATCCCTACTAGTAGTCTGTGCACCCTATTTCTAGTTTAATTGTATGGGTGTGTATATGTATTCGTTACTGCAGAAATCTGAGGAAATTTGACTAAAAGATAATGCAAGAAAGAGAAGACAATAAGAGAGCTGCATTAGGTCCCAACTACAACTGCTGGGAATTGTGGCCGCTAATGTTAAAGTACAATGAGTGTACAGCCCACGGCTGATTGCCTGCATTCTAAGACTGTGTCTGTGTGGTTCTGCATGGCTGGTTCAGGCTCTGAAGATCAGGAACCTTTAATCCTCTTAAAGGGCCAATGTTAGTACTGGGTATGAAACATACGCCACTTCATGAGGTCAGAATAGTAGTTTATATTCAAGATAGTCTATAGGTATGGTTATTATAACAATGTGTAACACTGATATAATGTTAGCAAAAAGTCCAAATGTTTAATGTGGGAAGAAAGCGCTTCCTCTTGTAAGCTGTGTAGCATCATAGGTGTGGGTGTTGGTGGGAATGGGCGTATGAGCTCCACAAGCGTAACGTCACTGAATATTTCACTTACACTGCTCCCATTCACTTTACTGGAACGTACTGCTGGATCCTACTCCCTGGGCAGTAACCTGTGGTAACTTTCATCAAATTCTGTTAACAGTCTGTTGGACATTTGCCCTGACTACGATTGACTCTGCGCATTTTGAACATTTCCTGCATGTCCAGAAAGCAAGTAAACATATCGGCTCTTGAATGAGATTTTCACTCTGCAGCGGAGTGTGCGCTGATATGAAACGTCCTGGCAGATTAAAACTGTGTGCCCGACCGAGACTCGAACTCGGGACCTTTGCCTTTCGCGGGCAAATGCTCTACCATCTGAGCTACCGAAGCACGACTCACGCCCGGTACTCACAGCTTTACTTCTGCCAGTATCCGTCTCCTACCTTCCAAACTTTACAGAAGCTCTCCTGCGAACCTTGCAGAACTAGCACTCCTGAAAGAAAGGATATTGCGGAGACATGGCTTAGCCACAGCCTGGGGGATGTTTCCAGGCAAAGGTCCCGAGTTCGAGTCTCGGTCGGGCACACAGTTTTAATCTGCCAGGAAGTTTCATATCGGCTCTTATTGGTGTTGTCCCGCTGACTGTGTTATGTGCCCATCCTCAGAAATGATCAAAACAACAGTCCACGAATATGTGAATTAACATGTAATAGCTGTAATTCTGAGTATATTGGAATGAATGAAAAAAATTGCAGTACCAGGTACAAAGAACATGTACGGGCACTGAAGAGTAAACGCACTGATTCCACGTAGGCAGCAGAACATCTAATAAAAGAAAATCACCACTACACCGACATGAAAACAGACATGCCAGTCTTTACCACAACAGCAAAGGAAAGGGAATGCTCACACTACAGCAAGAATATTTCACACAGAAGTCTGTAAATAAAAAAGAAAATATGTTCTATGGCAAAGAAGAACAGCAGAAGGGCAATATTTTTACTTATTCTTCACACAGAGCCCCACCCTCACTCCATCCCCACCTCAACACCCCACTCTACTCTCACAGTCTACAACTCTCATGATCCCCCACCCAGTCCTACAGCGTGTCACTAAGACCATGTACAGTGTCCAACAGGACAGGTTATGTGGAATGAAATATTTAAATGTAACCTATCAACTGCGCATGTAGAACGCAAAAGAACGTATGGATACATGAAAATGTTATAAAAATTAATGTAAAAGTAAAAAGCACAACCATATATTTGTAAATAGGAATGTAACGTAAATGATTGCCAAGAATCGGTACAATCTCCTTTCAAAGTATGTATAATTAAATAAGTGCCTTTGTATCATAGAACACTGATGATACCTATCATGGATAGCAGAAAGATAATCGGTAGATGCAAGTAAAACATTCAGTTACCAAAGATGAAAGTTTTTCTGACCCGTATGATAAATCATAATGAAAAATGGCTACAAATATTAACAATAAAACGTTAACGCTCACTTACCTTCTGCTTCGACACACCAAACAAAACAAACCATGAGAGGGTGTCTAATTAACATTCTTAAATCTACATTTTAAAATAGATACATATTTGTTTATCATTCACGTTTGTTGCCTTTGCTATTTCATTCCTTAGATGTAATATATAGGCTCTACATTTTTCTTTGAACATTTAAATAAGAACAATTATTTCCTTCGGTAGTTTGCATACCCCTAGCATGCTGCCGTCTGCTGAAACGTAACGGTACTCAGCCCTCTCATTTTCCATAATGAATTCCAATTGTGGCCAACTTTAGCGTCAACAGAATTCTTTACTTCAGAATGCGCTTGTCCAGAGGCAGGATACGTAGTCTTCATGAAAACAATTGTTACATATATGACAGCCTAGTCTTACATAATTACCGAGTAATGTGGTGCAGTGGTTAGCACACTGGACTTGCATTCAGGAGGACGATATTTCAAACTTGCGTCCGGCCATCCTGATTTAGGTTTTCCATGATTTGTTTAAATCGCTTGCGGAAATGCCACGATGGTTCCACTGAAGGGGCGTGGCTGACTTCCTTCCCCATCCTTACCTAACCCGATGAGGCCAATGACCCAGCTATTTGGTCTCCTCCCGCGAATCAACCAACCGACCGATCTTACACTATTCATTACCTATGACCAAAGTTAATGAAGCATAAACTTAATTTAACAAAACTCTCTTTTTGGATTAATTATTACATATCTCGTTAGCACATATACATTTTCCGCAATATTCGTGATGCAGTGAAGAGAAGAAAAGCATGAAAAAAATTATTGGTCCCTCACAATGACAAATCACTGCACAGATCAATTTGGGGCGTTCAACAGTCTATCATGAGGTAGATCCCCACTAATTTGAATGTGAGGCATCAGGAACCCATTTCTATCAGTACTGTGCGGAAACAAATACACCACACAGATTTCAGCAGCTGACGATTGAATCTTATCCTTTTGCTTTCCCATGACTTTTGTCCATTCACTGTATAAGGCAAATAGACCAGTAAGAATTTCTGTGGGGTCCATGTTCTCAGATATTTAACTTTGTTAATGCTAATGGTGTCGTCCATGATTCAGGTACCCGCCCTACTCACAAAGGTTCCTTTAGAACAGATATAAAGTATGTTACGATCTGTAGCGCAGTTACTGCAAGACTTCTGTGCGGGTATTGTCGGTCAAGATGTTTTCCGCTACTTTAACTTGGACAGCATGACCACAGTCCATTCCTCTGCATAAGGATTGGTGCCAGTGTCGTTGTTATAGTCCTGCTGTAGTGTGACTCCGATCCATGATGACCTGTAGCTGGTTCACCATAGGGAAGGAGATGATGCGAGAAACGTTCTGCTGTAAGCCTCCAATCCCTTGTAGAATTACGTCATTTGTTTCTAGAGAGCGCAAGATGTAGGTGCTTTGAGATGCTAAGCTAGTAGTGAGCAGTGCCCACAAAGAAATCTCCTTGAAACTGAGTGCCTAGGTATTATTATGAGGATCTGTTGTAGCCTCAGTTGCCTATCTAGCACCGTGGTGGTCCCTCCTTTCAGTTCTCGTTTGCTCTATCAGCGTGCGCAGAGGAAGAAAGTGGGTCACCTGCGTAGCAGAGGCCAGTGCACTGTGGCTTGAACCCCCCTGAAGAACACGACCTGGTTATCCAATGGGACAGCACACATGGCAGCCGGGTGCTCGCGTCGACTGGCTAGGACACGCACCTGCGTGCGAGCCTGGATGTCCGAAACTTCCTTTGCCAGTGCCAGCGCCTCAGTTACATTATGTGCTACACTGACAAAAACGATGTGCACGCCTTCCAACCTTTCTCAAACGATTTTGCCAAAACTATACCTTAAAAAAATTATTCATACATTACTTATTGCCTTTTCTGTCAGCTTCATGGTGGACTGGCCGTCATTTCGTTAATTGTCATAATTATTGTGATATTTCGCATTTAACTAAGAAGATTCTGCACAAAATTCTGTAAGTTTGTAAGGAAAAATAGGAATCGTTAGGATTTTGTGTCTGGTCAATATTAAATCGGACAGTGTTCTGTATGAAATTTAGCTAACATATTGAAGAGTTCTTGAGACTTTGGAGGAGGCCTCTATCTATTTCCAAGCTCAAGAAAATCCATTTCACATAGTGCACTAAGTCCCTATCGTGCACGCACGTGATAAAGCCAGAATGAAATACTGATAACAGCCCTATTTCTCAAATATGTTTTTACTTCTGCAAACTCTTTAAAATTTCGTGGTTTGCGTTAATTAACATTTTGACAGCCGTGGACGTGTTAATTCGTCATGCTCCACTACCCGCAGGTGCTCAGGACAGGGTTTAATGCGTCTCTGGATTTTCCTGAAGCTCTATTGACATGTTTATGCACCCTTCTCTGCTGACCGTCTTACTTTCATATTTCGGAGAATAAAAAAGTTTTGAGTATTTTTATCACAAAACAAAAGCGCCTCTTCACATGCAATTGTTTGCAAACAAATCGGTTCGATATCTTGAAACGTTAATGAAGTATGACTATTGTTATGACCAAATGATTCCTGATGTGCACGGAAGGAATTATGTCTGCTTAATGTGACTGTCAGCGGGATATAAAAACCAATAACTTGAGATCGGACTGAGATATCGTTTTGCTGTCAATTTTAAATAACATTCCGATATCTTGTGACATTTCATACACAGCAATGTATGCGCTGAAATCAACCCTACCCTAAGTTTATGCAACATGTTCTTTACGTCTGCAATCTCCTTAAAACTTCAAGGAATGCTTCTCTTACTTTGATTCAGCAAAGTAACTAGGACGAATAACGAAATGAAATTCAGGCCTTTATTGAGCGAAGATACTACACAGCAGGTTGTACAAACATCAAACTTTCTCAGCTAATAGTTTCCTTAAAATCGGATGATAAGTACTGTATAGCGATCAGAACGCCATCTCACATCACAGATGTGAGCACTAGGCAAGCAGTGCAGCAACAACAAAGCCGCACTCAGCATGGAATGCAAAGGGCACGTCTTTAGCAGTCAAGGGTTAACAATCAGAACTCCCTTATCTACAGCAATATAGAGCAAGTTATATATTTTTTAGTTTTTTAAAGCCCCGGGAGTAGACAACATTCCATTACAACTACTGACAGCCTTGGGAGA
The DNA here is from genome assembly GCF_023897955.1 of Schistocerca gregaria. Taxonomy (NCBI): domain Eukaryota; kingdom Metazoa; phylum Arthropoda; class Insecta; order Orthoptera; family Acrididae; genus Schistocerca; species Schistocerca gregaria. The sequence continues at coordinate 311,793,816 of NC_064927.1, forward strand.
GCCAGTCCTGACAAAACTCTACCATCTGGTGAACAGGATGTATGAGACAGGCGAAATATCCTCAGACTTCAAGAAGAATATAATAATTCCAATTCCAAAGAAAGTAGGTGTTGACAGATGTGAAAATTACCGAACTATCAGTTTAATAAGTCACGGATGCAAAATACTAACGCGAATTCTGTACAAACGAATGGAAAAACCAATAGAAGCCGACCTCGGGGAAGATCAGCTTGGATTCCGTAGAAATGTTGGAACACTTGAGGCAATACTGACCCAACGACTTATCTTAGAAGCTAGATTAAGAAAAGGCAAACCTACGTTTCTAGCATTTGTGGACTTAGAGAAAGCTTTTGACAATGTTGCCTGGAATACTCTCTTTCAAATCCTGAATGTGGCAGGGATAAAATACAGAGAGCGAAAGGCTATTTACCATTTGTACAGAAACCAGATGGCAGTTATAAGAGCCGAGGGACATGAAAGGGAAGCAGTGGTTGGGAAGGGAGTGAGACAGGGTTGTAGCCTGTCCCCGATGTTATTCAATCTCTATATTGAGCAAGCAATAAAGGAAACAAAAGAAAAGTTCGGAGTAGGTATTAAAATCCATGGAGAAGAAATAAAAACTTTGAGGTTCGCCGATGGCATTGTAATTCTGTCAGAGACAGCAAAGGACTTGGAAGCGCAGTTGAACGGAATGGACAGTGTCTTTAAAGGAGGATATAAGATGAACACCAACAAAAGCAAAACGAGGATAATGGAATGTAGTCGAATTAAGTCTGTTGATGCTGAGGGAATTAGATTAAAAAATGAGACACTTAAAGTAGTAAACGAGTTTTGCTATTTGGGGAGCAAAATAACTGATGATGGTCGAAGTACAGAGGATATATAATGTAGACTGGCAATGGCAAGGAAAGCGTTTCTGAAGAAGAGAAATTTGTTAACATCGAGTATAGATTTAAATGTTAGGAAGTAGTTTCTGAAAGTATTTGTATGAAGTGCAGCCATGTGTGGAAGTGAAACGTGGACTATAAATAGTTTAGACAAGAAGAAAATAGAAGCTATCGAAATGTGGTGCTACAGAAGAATGCTGAAGATTAGATGGGTAGATCACATAACTAATGAGGAAGTATTGAATAGCATTGGGGAGAAGAGAAGTTTGTGGCACAACTTGACTAGAAGAAGGGATCGGTTGGTAGGACATATTCTGAGATATCAAGGGATCAGCAGTTTAGTATTGAAAGGCAGCGTGGAGGGAATAAATCGTAGAGGGAGACCAAGAGATGAATACACTAAACACATTCAGAAGGATGTAGGTTGCAGTAAGTACTGGGAGATGAAGAAGCTTGCACAGGATAGCGTAGCGTGGAGAGCTGCATCAAACCAGTCTCAGGACTGAAGACCACAACAACAACAAAGAGAATACTGTACATTTTTAAGTATAATATTGGAATATTAAGCTCTTTTCTTGTTCTTGCAGAAAAATAGTAATGAATTAAAGAGGGGTCTGTCTTATTGTAAGTATACAATTTATTGTTTTGCTTTAATACCCAAATATGTTTCAGTGCAGTTGTGACATTCTCAGTGAGTTTCTAGCTTTTATTGTTCCTGAAAACATGCATGCATATTTTATGTAGATTAGAAAGTATGGTACACTGGATTTTGTTGTTGTTGAAATTACGTATGTGCTTAAGGTTTTTTACACTGTCCCCCCTGTGGTTGCCAAAAGAAATCAACCACACGTCTAAATTAATTCACCATGTCATCTGTAAACATACAGATGTCAGATTTGAATTTTATGTAGAATCCAACTTTTCAAGCATATATTCCTGTAAAATCGTGACATATACCACTTTAGACCACTGCTGTAGTTGACTTGTCCTGAGTTGTCGCTGGTTTTTACTTTGCATATTTTTGTTGTTGATTATGAATGTCAGTGGACGCCAAACTTACCGAAGCTTCTGAGCTGCCATACCGGTTTTAAATCCTACTTTGAGCTACCAAAAGAAGCATTCACCCCTGCCTGCACTCTCGTCGCTGAAGGGCCACTCCCTCTCTCCACACATCCAGTAGGTGAGCTCAGTGTAAGTGTGTTAGTGTGGTGTAGTGGCTGCACTGGGTATTGTGTGACTTAACAAGTCGCCAGCCAATAAGAGTTCACTAGTCGGAAATGAGCGACGTTTCCTCGATTATGCCAAATATATTCTTCGAGACTCAGTGTTAGAATTTAAATGATTGACGATTGATATTGTTGACGGTACAGGGTGTTTATAAATGAATATCGGCATTTTAACGCTTTATAATGTTTATTATATTAAACTTAAAGTTATAAATGATATGTCAAATGAAAGAGCAACTCAAACAGATTTACCAAGAAACTTGTGAATGGTCAATGTGAGCACCATTTATCACACGGCACACATCAAATATATAGCCGAGTTCTTCCCAAATGTTGATAAGTGTGTCTTCAGTGATTGTAGCAACAGCTGCTTCAATCCGGCTTCTTAACTCAGGGAGGTCTGCTGGTAGCGGAGGCACGTACACACGATCCTTGATGAAGCCCCAAAGGAAAATAAACCCATGGCGTTAGGTTGGGTGAACGTGGAGGCCATGCAAAGCAAGCCATGTCATTGGGCCCTTTGCAGTCTATCCAGCGCTTGGGTACAGTGAGGTTCAACGAATCGTGTACTTCGCTATGCCACAATCTTACTGGAAAATGAAGTTTTCTGGCTCATCTTCTTCCAACTGAGGGAAGAGCCATTGCCCTAGTGTATTAAGCAAGATAAGAAGTGCCAGTTACAGTAGGTTCACCAAAAAAGAAAGGTCCATAAACTTTCTGCTGGAATATGGCACAAAAAATCACTTTAGAGGAATCTCGTTGTATTTGTACCACCTCATTAGGATTTTCTGAGGCCCAGTTGCACACATTGTGAGTGTTAACGTATCCATTAACGTGAAAGGTCCATTCATCACTGAAAACAACATGATCCAGAAAATCTTCATCGTCATGAAACAACATTTCGTTTGCGAAGTTGGCACGTCTGCCAGCTTCAGAGCCTGTAATAACTGTAAACGGTAAGGACGTAGCTGTACGCGTTTTCTTAAAACTTTCCTTAAACTTTCCAGAAACTCTTGGTCGTCCTGTGCTCTTCCCGTTACAAAAGCAGCCGGTATCTTCAAATTGATGATACCATCTGTGAATGTTATTATCACTTGGAGGCTCACAACCGAAAGTCAGCTGGAACACACGTTGCACAGTAGCTACAGATTCGGTCTTTGCAAACTACAAAACACAAAATGCTTTCTGTTCACTAGTCGCCATCTTCGCTACTACCGCTGTCTAGCGGATTGCGGCGGAAACATTGCGCGCAGCGCATGTGCACTGGTGCCAAACACAACTGCTTGAATTGCTGTTTCATTTGACATATCATTTGTAACTGTAAGTTTAATGTAAAAAATATTATAAAGCGTTAAAACCGCGATATTCATTTATAAACTCCCTGTACACGCAAAAAGATGACACAGAGTTATAAGTGGCACAATAAAAAGTGGTGGCTGGGGCCCTTCATCATATACTGGCTCGGTCCGGAGCACTTCGCTTTAATTGTCTTGTTATTCCATTAAGGCAGCCTAGCAATAGATGTTATCATAACTGAGCAGTGAAGCTAAATGTTGGAAGTTGTGTTGGCAACACTGATCGTGAATTGTGTCAGCATCTCACATCTCCCCTCTCTACAATGGCCTAAAACATTCCCTTAATTGCACCATGACGTGTGGAGCAAACCATCTGTTTTTTGAGCTACTTATAATTTGTTCGATTATATGAAATGTCAGTACGAAGAAAACGGGACAGTCAGGCGACATGACCAGTAAGAACTTAGAATCGAGGTCAACCTTACTAGGAGTAAATGTAAAATCAGGGAATTTTTAGCACTGATCTTATGGGTTTTTCGCAGAGGCTACGAATTTATGATGCAGAATCGCGGAAAACCTAAAATCGGAGATTGTAAAATCGAAGTTCCACTGTATTTACATTTGCTCTTGCTCAGTGGTAAAATCTTGGTCTTGTTGTGTTGCTATGGCTTTGACAAGAGTTTCAATGCATATTTTACGTTTTTGATGCCTTTATGACTGTTGTTTATTTTACTGTTTTGTATTCGATTGCAGTTGCGAAATTTGAATTTCTTGCTATGTATTTTTATTTTGTTTGCGTGATCTATGCGTGCACACGCCTGTTTGTGTGTTTGAAGCATGCACACACACATGTGGGTGTCTGACTTGTTTTGCCCTGTGTGCTATCTTATTGGATGTGATAACTTTCTTCTGTTTTTAAAACGTAGTACTGATGATTACTGTGTTTTAACATTTGGAGGTCTGTTTCTGTTCCACTGGGCTGCTGGTTGTTTTTAAGGTGGTGGTCCGCAAATGTGAAGTATGTGTTGTCACTTTTTAGTGCCCTTCACGGTTTCAGCTATTTTATTCTGAAATTTCTATGTAACTGCTGAGCAGACAGTGAATCATAGTCTTTGCAGGTTAGTTGGCATACGTCTGCTTCTTTGGATTTATTTATGGTGGTTTTGGATATTTTTAATCTTTTTCTGCAGCACACTGTTGTTCTGTATTTCACTTCTTTTTTTTCAAAATATTTCTTATTCTGTGAGTTATTTTGTTATCAACTGTCATTTTAATCATGTTTGCCTGTTGTTTCTAGTTTCTTCATCTCGTGTGCTTTGTCTGTTTCTGTTATGTGGTTGTTACTGATTTGTTGTGCTGTAATATTGTTGTGTGTCTTCGGGGTCATTACTGTTTTTTTTTGTTCAATTTGTCTACTGTGTTTATTTTGTAACCATTTTATTTGGCAGTTGTCTGATTATGTTTGGTTCTTGTGCAAGCCATCTTTGCCTATTGGAATTCTGTACAGTCTATGTACGTGGCATCTTAAGTTTGCCTGTTTGGGCTGCAGCACGGTTTGACCTGTTGTGACTGACTGTACTGGTTGATGTAGGCTTTCTCTATGTTGAAAACTGATGTTTGTGGTTATTACTTTTGTTGTAATGTATATTTTTGTTGGTTTCAGTTTCGAGGGTGAAGTGGATTTTTGGGTGGGCAACATTGATGTCTCTCTGTAACCATAATATGTCATCAATGTACCTGCACAACAAACTCTCTCTCTCTGTCTGTCTGTCTCTCTCTCTCTCTCTCTCTCTCTCTCTCTCTCTCTCTCTTTCGCACACACACACACACATGAATGCATACGTACGCTGCATAAACAAAATAAAAATTCGTCAATGTCCACAGCGCATTCAACTTACACATCCCTATGTTTGCAGAGGACATGATGTATTGACTTAGACCTGTGGACGATTTCTTTAGGCGCCCACAGGAAAGAGACGATGAAAAAAAATGTCAAATATAATCACAACAAAACCAGCTGTAGCTTATTTCCTAATCTACATAAAATCTGTATGTATGTATGTATTTCAGAAACAATGAAAAGAAAAACCCAACTTAGGACATCACAACTATGTTTGGGTATTAAAGCAAAACAATAATTGTGTAATGGAAAAAGGCAGACTTTTTTAATCCTTTATTATTTTTCTTCAAGCTTAAAATTCCAGTATCACTGATCACCGAAAAAAAAATCCTTGGAACACTACTCAATTGCTAATTTCACGCGTCACACTCCTTTATGACAACTTGACCTCGAAGTTGCTCGATGGACTCACCATTCCTTCAGAGGCTGGTGAGGGAGCGTTTGTGTTCAACACATAGAGGTCATTTTCCTTTTGCAGGTTTTGTATCTCTCTCTATTAGTTTTGTGCTTGCTCTTGGGCAGTGTTTAAGGCAGTAGATAACAACAATAGACATCGATTTTACGTAAACGTTTCCTCGCCACGTCCTTCGTACTTGAGTTTCGACCCGCACCACGTTGTCTGCTACCGTCGTGCAGAAATGCTACTCAGTCGCTAGTGGAGTTTAGGTTACTGTTCGTGTTTCTCTACCCCTTTTAATTCTTATCATTAAACGAAGTATCACACTAGACTGATTTTGGGCAGATCTGCAGAAAATGAACACAAAATTCCACCTAAGAAATTGTTGCTCACGAGAAACAAACCAACATTTTGCATTATAACTTAGTGTCGCATGAAATACGTGACCAGCAGTATTTATTTGAATTAACCCAATCTACACATTACAAAAACAAAGGATCGGAGAAGAAACTTCTAACAACATATACATATACACAGGCTGTTTCGAAGTCCTTGCACGAAACTTGTAGGCGCGATAATCACGTCATGGGGAACAACTTTTGTTAGCGACAAATGTTCCGCAATGTTCCCCGGCAACACTAGGCGTCTTTTTAGGCCCCAGAGAAGTGGCGAGGCGTAGGCACTCTGTGGTGCGCGTGTGTCATATGTGCTGTTTGTAATGCAGTCATCTGCTCCTCTCGAAATGAAGCACGCTCAGCAAAGTTAATGTTCCTGATTCGGTTCTAAAATATCTTGTAACCTACCCACTATATTTGTTTCTACATGAAATTTAGCCCATTGTTACCTCCCACTCTGTAAAATATCATTTCATAGGAATAGTTACCCTTTCCATCTACGTATTGTCAAAACGATGTCCCCTCAAACTGTTATCCAACTTAAACTCGTACACTAGCCTTTGACTAAACAGAACTTAATTTAAACTAACTGTAACTGATCTGAATGCAACTTATTATATTAAATGCGCAACTGAAGGAAAACAATCCATAGCGCAGCAGTAGCTTTACCGCCTACCACACAAGGGGGCCCGGGTGTTGTGTGTCCTTTCTCATCATTGACACGCAAGTCGCCGAATTGGCGTCAACTGAAAAAAGACTTGCAATACGGCGGCCGAACCCCGAAGGAGGTATCCCGGCCAATAAATGTCATACGATCATTTCATTTCACCTGGCCCTAATCAAAATTTCCACTTCTTTCGTGTCTTGATAACATTGTTGCAGATTTCTTGAAAGCAAAAAGGAAACAGAAATCAGGCAGCGTCTAAGCTAGATTTCTATTTCTAAATAAATTTCCAAACTATACTCATACTGCGAGATGTGGTAACGCGTAATGATAAACAGTATGATTGGGAAATCTGAAATGATCTTCCAAGACAAAAATTTTAGAATGAAGTATGTATTCATAAAGACAGAAAAATTTCGCGCGATCTTCACATAATAACATACGTCTGAACAATCATATGCTTAATAAAGTTAACAATGATTTCAAGAGGGTGCACTGCTAACAGAGAATTTCTTTAAAAATCAAACAGCTTGATCAATTAATATGCCATTGCATGACTCAGTGAAGTGGAGTGGTCTTTTTCTCAGCTCCGAGCAAAAGTACAAAGTTAACTAGCTGCCAATAATCATTTCTATGAATTAGGCGCGCAGTGCTGCAGTCTTACCTCAAACTTCTTCTCTTCAAAAAATAATAACTTTATTGAAAATTATATTCTCTTCGCTTTCTAAAATATATATCTTATTCATTCTTGCTGTCCTTTACAATCAGTCTTTCACCACCTAATAGTTCCCATCACAAGTCAACACAGCACTACAGAATGCGTCCATCACCTACCACACTTTAACTGTGTCAGACTGAGCAGAGACAACGACTGTGCCACAAGACCAAATATCGTTTAACTTGCTCTCTCTCTCTCTCTCTCTCTCTGACGTGCAGGTCGATAACATACAAAAATCAAAGTGACGTTAGCACCTTATAATTTTTGTCCGCTCTGAGACTCTCAAACGTTACAGTTTCTAGTTGAAAATCACTCTATCAATTTACTGGTGTAGGTAGTAAGCAGCACACATGGTTAGTAGAGTCTGATAGTTCCGTGAAAGCTTGTTGTCCCAGAACCGATGAATAGCAAAGGACACTTAACGTCACCAGGAAGTCTCAACGAGCATTACGTCTCTAGCAATACTTGTTCCCCATGACGTCATCTGTCGCCCCGGGACGTTTGATGCAAAGGCTTCGAGACACTGTCTCTCCTAAAAGTCGTCAGGCAATGTGTAGATGGAGTCAGTCCAATAAACCAGAACTTCGTCAAGATTTAAATTCGATGCCCATTCTCCACGAAAACGTCGTTTTGTTCCCAGTTAACAAAAAAAAAAACAACTTTGACAGTCGAATATTATATGCGTATTAGAGACAACTGTTGCAAAATAGTACAGTGAGATATTCGGTTTAATGATGTGTGTTAACATGGATAGCTAAACAAGAATAACCAGTTTCCAGCAACGACTGACAATGAGTTCAATCTTTAGCAAAGCTCATTTGAAAGTGCTGTCCTAACAATTATGACAGGAAAAATATTAGTTGCTAATGACTTACCGTGTGCATCGGGAGGGCGACTGAAAATGAGTGTTTTGGAGGTACACTTCAAAAAATGGACGTTGTCGACATTCAAGAAATGTTCAAAATAATCCATTAGCTTGCACCGTGAACACCCAATGAAAAATGGCGCGCTGCAATGGTCACAAAGGTTCCCTCCATCAAGATCGAAGGCGAATTCCTTGGGAGGTTCAAACAGTGCACGTTCAGTTAAGTATTAACTCTTTAAGAATGCATATAGAATCATATTGGTGTAAGAGGCTGATGAAAACTGATGGAATGCGATCGCGTACAGCCGAATGCGAAGCATTCTGTCGTGGAGCTTACCGTGAAACCGGATATCCTTTAAAGTGTAGCAGCAGATAGTGCGATAAATGATTAATGCGCAACAAAAAAAAACCAACATCCAATGGCTGAGTTTGTACAGAGGTTCCAAGGGGTACGAATTATAATGTCACACATTTTTCAGAAGTGATAGTTTGCTCTAAAGGAGTGTGAAAGCAAGTTACTTTGACCAGCTGTTAGCCAAAAGCACTGCTCACACCACAGCTATAGTTCTCTTTCGCCTACTTTCCCACTCTTGCTGGCCGGCCAGAGTGGCCGAGCGGTTCTAGGCGCTACAGTGCGGAACCGCGCGACTGCTACGGCCGCAGGTTCGAATCTTGCCTCGGGCATGGATGTGTGTGATGTCCTTAGGTTAGTTAGGTTTGCGTAGTTCTAAGTCCTAGGCGACTAATGACCACAGCAGTTAAGTCCCATAGTGCTCAGAGCCATTTGAACCATTTTGAACCCATTCTTGCTTGCAGCGACTTAAATATTCCCCATTACCCTTGCAAGACCACGCACACGAGAAAGAATCGTAGGAGGCAGAGCACCTGCAGTTTCTCACTGCACAATAAAGAACTTTCCAGCTAATTTACCATCCAAAAAAGGAAAAAAAGAATGTATAGATAATTACCGGCTAATCTCCTTGCTACAAGTGTTTTACACAGTTTTTGAGAAATCAGTCTATAAGAGAGTCAGCATAATTGTATACGAATGCGTTAAGACATTGATTTTAGTTGATATTGATACAACTCTTTTGATACCTCTAATTCCCAGGGTTCCTTTGACATGCATTTCCTTTTCAAATTCCGACTCGTCAGAGTTGAAATTTAATTCCTTTGTGAACGATGGGATACGTTTGTTTATCTCGTCTACAAATTTTCAGGCGATTCCGCAGTTTGCTGTGGAACGTCAAGTTGACACTTTGTTTGAATTTTCATAATCTTGACGTCTTCCAGTTCTGTAGCACTGTTTGAAGTTATGCAGCCATCCACTGCTTCACTTGAAATCACAGTAATCTCTGTCGCGTACAGTTTGAGGTGAGTAACGTAGTAGGTCACCATCATTCACATCCTTTTAATTGTATGGAGCAACCTTGAAACGCGCAAACACCAGTTTTTGTGACAAGTGTATCTTGTGAGACCTAAGTTTCTTCTGACGTATACAGCTTTCAAATAACTTCCGGAAATTCAGGCAGGTAACACTTTCTGTGACCGCCGATATTTCGGTGGGAGAACACCCCGCCGTTTTCAAGGGAACTGGCAACGGACAGCAAATTTAAAATGTCGGTTCTCGGACTGAAGCAGGAAAGATAACACACACATTGAACACTAGTGCCACCAAAGATGACCATAGTCAGGGCTATCGATAGTGACACTACGAATTCGCGGGTGAGGTAGCATTGACTCAGTCCCTCTGTTTTTTGACAAGGGAGAGAGCCAGATTCCAATCGTGTGTGCCGTTTATGCTCAGTACATCGGTCCTCCACGCTCCTGACTATTTGACCAATGTATGCGACGCCGCAGCTACAAGGAATGCGATATACACCCGCTTTACGCAGACCAAGATCATGCTTTTGAGTTCTGTTAAGGATGATCTTGGTCTGCGTAAAGCGGGTGTATATCGCATTCCTTGTAGCTGCGGCGTGGCATACATTCAAACTGTTAGGAGCGTGGAGGACCGATGTACTGAGCATAAACGGCACACGCGATTACAGCAGCCAAGTAGATCTGCTATTGCCGAACATTGCTTGGATACTGGTCACCCCATGTTATATAATAACACCGAGATAGTGGCATGCACTTCCAGCTATTGGGACAGTGTTATTAAGGAGGGAGTCGAGATTAAATTAGCAAGGAACCTCGTTAACAGGAATGGAAGTTTTTGTTTAAACTCTGTTTAGAATCTGGCTCTCTCCCTTGTCAAAAAACAGAGGGACTGAGTCAATGCTACCTCACCCGCGAGTTTGTAGTTTCACTGTCGATAGCTCTGACTTTGGTCACCTTTGGTGGCACTAGTGTTCAGTGTGTGTGTTATCTTTCCTGCATCAGTCCGAGAACCGAGGTTTTAAATTTGCATGTACGTCGGCTGTCCGTTGCAGCGTCCTTGAAAACGGCGGGTTGTTCTCCCGCCGAAATATCGGCGGTCGCTGAAAGTGTTACCTGGCCGAATTGCCGGAAGTTATTTGAAAGTGTGTCTTGTCCTCCCTTGGATATCCGTAGTTTTTTTTATGCGCTACACAGTCATATTGCCGCGGACTTATTCGAAAACTGTTCATAATTGTTATTTTACTATGCTGAGGATGATGTTCCATGTACATAATTATATTTAGTACCCGCTCCTTGGACAACAATGGTCCTTTACTACGTTTCAATGGAGGCGGGATTTGTAGCTCCTTGCCCGACAAGTGTGATGAACTACATGGTTCGACACTTGTTTTAATGTCGTATCTCGTCATCATTGTACTTCGCACGTACATTGTCCGCACAGTTGAGCATATACGACACCACGCTCTCCACTGACTTATCTTGCACAAGCCCTAATATTTCATTTGACATTTCTTTCTCACTGTCCCAATTTATTTGAGTTCCTTTCTGACTGTTATAATGCAATGTTCGCTTTGTTTATTGTTACCATTGCTCTCCTTTCTATCAACACCACTAACACTGCAGGACTGATTGAGTAACTCGTCGACTGAGCAGTTCAACTACACTCCTAAGCCTCTTGCTGCACTCACGGTTGGATACCTCCAGTCCCGCCCCCTGTAGCCACTGGCAGCCACTATTGTGGTTGCGTGGTAGACGTATGTGGGACGCCGAATACCGTAAATATCTTTGGCCTTTTGGGACCTAGCACTCAGCGGGTTCCTTGTGATGTTAGCGAAAAAGTAGCGCGCTGCAGATTCTACATCTACATCTACATCCATACTCCGCAAGCCACCTGACGGTGTGTGGCGGAGGGTACCCTGAGTACCTCTATCGGTTCTCCCTTCTATTCCAGTCAGTTGGCACATGAAATAGGAAGGTCAGGCAAGAAAGGAGGAAGATTAGAGTTCAACGTCCTGTCGACGACGAGAAGATCGTGCAAGTAAAATTAAGCAAATAAATGGTAACCGATTGTTTTGCACCTGTTACTGTTGGCTGATTGATCGAGAAGGATCTACCTGTCGCACTTCCTCTGTGAGAGAATAAAAATATTAGTGATCCATCAGAATTGTACAAAATGTTTAATAACCATTTCATGTGAATAACTACCAAACCATATCAAAATTTTAATTGTACAGGCATGTCAAACTCGTGAAAAGCTCTTGCTCCGAAACATTTATACAATATGAAGCTGCAGGAAACAGGCAAAGATGAAAGTGAATCAGTTGTTAAGTCACTGAGTAAAGAGTCCCTTGGTAATGATGAAATATCAAATGGCAGTATGTAGATCATTGCACCATATATTAGTTTTGCCCTCAGCCGCATGTGCGACATGTCTTTGAGGTGTGGTCACTCTCCTGACACATGGAAACGTCGTTAGTAAAAACAAGGGAGAAAGTGATAATGTAGATAATTACCGGCCAATCTCCTTGCTGCAAATGTTTTACAAACTTTCTGAGAAATCAGCTTATAAGAGAGTAGTGTCATATCTCAGAAACCGGTACAAAATTTGTTGTCAGACGCACAGTTTTGCTTCATTCTCTCGTTTATGAAGCATTAGCAGGGCTATCTATAGGCCGGGAAACGTAGGTATTTACTTTGATTTAACAAAAGCATTTCATTGTGTGGATAATGTAATACTTGACATACCGGTAATTTGGCAAATTATGGGATTAGGGATAAAGCTCAACGTTAGTGCATTACATATCTAATAGGTGGTCGGCTCACAGAGTTGCCATACCGGACCGGCGCGGTGGTTGAAGTCATGATGTCACCACCTCTGCGTCAGGCCCGGGCAGGCGGCAAGCATCGGTGACGACAGGTTCCGTAGTAAGTTGGTAACACTGATGGCACACATGCAGGACCAATTAATAGCCTGTGGTGGGCCCAGTGCAGGCAGCACGTCAGGGCAGAGGCGAAGCAAAAATCCGAGCTCAGCATGCATCAGCAGCAGCGTGCGGATGCAAGTGTGGCATCAGAGAGTGTACAGCAGGGCAGCCGGCGAATCGGCAGCAAGTTAGGTGCAGGTGTGAATCCTGAATACGGCTGAAGACAGCCAGCAGATGGCCCCCAGCTGGAAGGCAACAGTTTGAGTCCCGGCGGCATCACGCCTAGGCGCTGGCCATAGTCCCACAGGTATCAGAGGTGTCGTCTAGAAACAGTAGTCTGGACGACGCACATTAAGTAGACGACTGTCTTGGGGTACCTCACAGAGGCGGTTGCTGCTGCATAGCCGGAATGGGCGGTATTTATGGTCGCTCGACCCCACCTTGTTTTGACAGGTCATCATTTCTGAACACGAAGACCCTGGAAGCTGCGCTGTGCGAGGCTTGGCAGTGGCGTAATCCGGGCCACCATTGGGACAGTCTGCCCCCTCGCCTCCCCTCCCGCCCCCACGTTCTCATACTATGCTGTGTCAACAGTGTTCCAGCTCCAAGGGATGTACATCTCGTAATATCAGTCTTGCTCTAGGGCCAGGGCGGAAGCTTCCATCACGTTAGTCCACAGCCTCTCTACAGGTTCTTGCATCAAAACGCGGTGGTAGCGTCCTGTATGCTAGGCTACAGGCAACATCCACCAAGCTGAAAGGCAGTGGTGCAACAAATATATTCCAACTTAACATGGGTGCTCCTTTAAGATTCAAACCTCTTCCCTGTATGTTGCCACTATATATACCCTCTCCTTTCTATAAGACAAGTGTTATTATGTTACTGTGAAAGATCTGGAATGGAACGAAAATGATGTACCAAATAGGGTAGTCGGTAACGTAAGAACGTGACCGTAAAGAACAGATTAATGATTAACTGCAACAAAACTCAGTGTTTACAGTTTCTGACAGGGAACTCTTGCAAGAGAGAAATTTTACTATCCTAAGATGGTCGAACAGCCAGTGAAGGGATTAGGGTAGATTGAATTCTTTCTTAGAAGTACCATATTGAAGATCTTGCGCAGAAACTGGATGCTGCTACCTTTACTGTAATAACAATGTCCTCTCTGACACTAAAACGCGCAGGGTTGTTTAGTTTGTTCACTTTCACTCTATTATTTCCTCCTGTGTCATATTTTTGGGAAACTTCGTGCGCATTACAGAGGTTGGTGTGGGGAGGGGCGGTACTTTATGCCAACCCTTAAAATATTAAAAAAAACATACTTCTTTAATCGTTGCTGAATTATATTAACGACATACCTTTTAACGAGGTATTGATGTATTAGTAGTATGCAGAACACGAAAATACCTTTTATCACACTCTTAGCATTATGAACGAACTTGGGATAACGTGCACTGTCACCACGGGAAGTACTTTACGCCCACCCTAAAAAAGTTTTTTTTTTCTAATTCAAGTTTCGTTAGCTATTCTTGACTTTTACTCTTTTTTTGAGATATTGATGTGTAAATAACGTCCTGAACCTGAAGATATTGAGCATGAAATTTATTGGGGTACGTGACATCACTTACTAATTGCAAGACTTAAGTTTTTTGGTAAAGTTTAACTGAAAATTTTAAAACATTTGTGGAATCTGGTAGAAGAAGTAATTCATAACAATAAATGTTTTCAAAATTTTAAAATATAAAGTAAGTGACTAGAATACAATATTGTGAAAAGGTGAGCATAAAGCACTTCCACCCCCTCCTTTGGTATTGCGAGGGTTAATGTACCACAAGACTTTCAAAACTGAACATTTCGGGAGTCTTTCTTATGTGTAGCTTCAGACGGACGAGTGTGAAGGGAAAGGAATGTAGATTGTTCGCGAGGAGACACCAGGAGAAGCCTATACGAAACTGCGTCCATTGCATCACATCCGTCCGGTGCTGCTAAACTGTAAATGTCATGTGACTAGGGCCTCCCGTCGGGTAGACCGTTCGCCGGGTGCAAGTCTTTCGATTTGACGCCACTTCGGCGACTTGCACGTCGATGGGGATGAAATGATGATGATTAGGACAACACAACACCCAGTCCCTGAGCGGAGAAAATCGCCGATCCAGTCGGGAATCAAAACCGGAGCCCTTTTTTTTTTTTAATCTCATTTTGTTCGGTTTTGTTCGTTGCATATGCTCGGGACGGACGTCGTGAGACACCTGTTTAAGTTCGTCGTTGATCGATTAACTCAGTTTCTTTAAACCGGCGCTGCCAGAATTTAGTACGTTTGCCGTCAGCAATCTCCAGTCGCGAAGTAAGAAGTGAGCACACGTGTCTTCGCAGGTGGAACCGGAGACGATAGACGCGGCTCAGTTACTGGAGTCGGTGACGGCGTCGGCGTCCGGCGAGGCTCGGGAGGCGGCGGCGCTTCTGGTGCAGCGGCTGAAGAGCGACAGGGGGCTGCAGGCGGCGGCGCTGGGGAGCGCCGTGGTGCAGAGCGGCTTCAACCCGCAACGGCGCGCCGCCATGCTGCTGCGACGGCTCCAGCGCCGCCTGCGGCCGCAGCTGTCCCAGCAGGAGCAGAACGCCGTGCGCGTCCTGCTGCAGTTCCTCAAGACGTCGCCGGACTCCTCCGTGAGTGTCCGCACCTCGGCTCTTCTGTCTCACTTAAAAACTTTTCAGCCTTCAGCAGAAATTCTAGTGTGTGTTGTAGATCATCACAAGTACAGTACGGCGAGTCTAGGAGACTTCAGCCACTCTTTTCCTTTGGCATAAAATTTGTGTGTTTCTTGGCTTTCTTTGACTTGTGGCAGCATGTTCTTATAGAGTGTCATACAAACCTAAGCACGATATGTCACTGAGACACTGCCACGTAAACTACTAGAGACATGATAAAATGCAATTATACCTACGTGAGTGACCTACCTCACCCATGGATGTATGGGTGAGATGGATTTGCCTACGGGGATAGATGGACCATATAAAAATGGCTGTACAGGAAGAAAAGAGTCAATTAAAATTTCATATTTTTCTTTGGAACAAATGGTTCGAAATGGCTCTGAACACTATGGGACTTTACATCTAAGGTCATCCGTTCCCTAGAACTTAGAACTACTTAAGCCTAACTAACCTAAGGACATCACACTCATCCATGCCCGAGGCAGGATTCGAACCTGCGACCGTAGCAGTCGCGCGGTTCCGGACTTGAAGCGCCTAGAACCACTCCGCCACCGTGGCCGGCTTTCTTTGGAACATGTCGTAATGAATACAGAACTAGACTGTTAAAGTAGTTCGTTATAGATCTTGACTGAACGTTGGTTTTTCCAACCAGTTGTTGGTTTTGTTAAAGCATTAGCCTATCTTTCTCTCAACAAAGCAAATGCACTTACCACCTAATGTTGACCTTCGTGAACAGACAGCACACTGAATCCAATCGCCGTTTTTATTAGCATCTTAATAGATTTTACCACAGCCAATACTTGCATTCTCATCTCATTCATCAACGTTGTTTTCGTAATCTTCTACAATGTCTGCACCTGGTGAAAACGGTCAGCTATATAAAGTATTTTTGTTATTAAGGTTCTTCAGTCTGTTTTTCTCTTCACTAACATTTCCCTGTGGTTATCTTTTTGTGCTCTTTTTCTGTTTCCTTCATATTCTTATCCTTTTTTCTGTACAGTTTCAATATTTTAGAAGAGTTGGGATTCAGTTCTGCCTTCCTACTAAAATTCATGATTTTATAAATAGAAGGAAAAGGTTATCTTTCTTGTAAATAATAGATTTCAGCTATCAGTACTCCTTTTTAAATTTTATAGGTAGATCTAGATCACTAGTATTGAATACTATAGTATACTATAGTATCGAACACTATCGTATTCAATGAACTGTGGATGAAGCCCGACCAACAGGCATTACATGCAGAGATCAAAAATGCTAGTGCATTGAGAAATGGCTAGTTTCTAGCTGAAATCTAGATCTGCAAATAAAATTTAAAAAGGACGACTGATAGCTGAAATCTATTATTTACAAGTCAGTATAACAGTCGCTGGGTGCAACAGCCACCTGAATGGAAGGTAACATGAGGTTATATTTCTTCCAAAAGTTTTTTTTAAATGTTCAAAGTCTGTGCATTCCGAAGGGACCAAACTGCTGAGGTCATCGGTCTCTAGACTTATACACTACTTAAACTGACTTATGCTAAGAACAATACATACACCAATGCCCCAGGAAGGACAAGAACCTTCGATGGGACGGGCAGCGCAATCCGTGACATTGCGCCCCAAACCGCACGGCCACTCCGCGCGGCAAAAGTTTTGTGTATGTTGGCTTAGCAGTAGTCAGTTTTGAGGGGGTGATCTGGAACGTTTTAGGTTTAGTGAGAGTGAAGTCCGAAGTTGTGTTAGTGAAGCAATTTAATTTGTGCAGATAACTCTGCTCTTTTGACGTGCTTGGGACCGGTAGATCTTTTCATGAGCTTTGAAGTGTTTGGTTGGCCTGTGTGTCGGATTCTGCTCTTCCATTTCTTGGCATAGACATATCTTCCGAGAAGTAACTACAGTTTGAGACTGCAGCCATTTTCAGTAGGATTATTGCACATGCCTTGAAGCTAAATTTGGGTTCTACCTCTCACCTTAAAACAAGTGGTCCATCTCTCGCAAAAATACTAGTCTACCTATCCCGACTGTCTGGGAGAGATCAGCCACTCCGACTTCTGTCTGCAGGTAGTGAACTCGTTGGTAACGTAGGTTAGTTTCATGCCTACCCTTTGTCAAGTTCGAAGAAAAAAAGCTGCATCAATATTGCTCAAACTAAGCCTTAATATTAAAATTATGCAACCAAACGATAAAACTTTTCGGCTTACCAGAACAAAGAATGACAGCAATACATCTGCACCATGTTTGACGGAACAGCTTCCTCGCAAGTATAGGGTGCTGCTCGCCAACGGCGCATTTGTGAAATACGCCTCTGACCTGTCTCCCCCAGTGGTCCAACTCTCCCGGACTTACCCTCTCCTCTGAAAATTACAACGTGATTCATGCATTAGACAAAAAAATAAGCTACGCAAACGTTTTTTAAATATGTGAACTGAGAAAATCAGCTTCTAAGTTTGAATTACAGAAGTAATAGCTGGGTATCCCAAAGAAGTTTTTAGGCCCTCTGCTGTCCCTGGTCTACATAAACATTTTAGGAGACAATTTGACTTGTCCTATTGGATTGTTCGTAGATGATGCTATCATTAACTGTCTTGTAAAGTCGTCAGATTATCAAAACCAAATACAAAATGATTTAGAAAAGATATCTGTATGGTGTAGAAAGCGACAATTGACTCTAAATAATGAAAAGTGTGAAGTTGCCCACTTGAGTACTAAAAGGAATCCACTAAATTTCGGTCACACAAATCCAAAGGCTGTGAATTCAGCTAAATAGTTAGGGACTGCAGTTAAGAATTTTTTGGAAGAATCAAATGGGTAATGTTGTAGTGAAAGGGAAACAAAGATTGCTATTTATTGGTGGAACACTTAGAAAATACAGCAGGTCTACTAAACAGACTTCATACACTACGCTTATCCGCCCCGCTTCTGGAGTATTGCTGCACAGTGTGGGATCCGCATCAAATGTGACTGATGGAGGATATCAAAAAAGTCCAAAAATTGGCAGCTGGTTTTGTTTTAACGCGAAACAGGGGAGTGAGTGCCATGGATATGATACGCTAATTGGGATGGCAATCACTAAAGCAAAGGCATTTTTAGCGTTCCGGCAGGATCTTCTCACGAAGTTCCAATTAGCAACTTTTTCCTCCGAATGCGCAAAATATTTTTTTGGCGCCCACCTAGATAGGGAGAAATGGTGTTCATGATAAATCAGAGTAATCAAAGCAACGTTTAAGAGTTGGCTTTTTCCGCTCTGTTTCAGAGGGGGACAGTAGAGAAATATCTTGAAGTGATTTGATGAATCCTCTGCAAGGCACTTGAATGTCAATGGAGAGTAATCAAGTAGATGTAGATTTAAGTGGGTATCATTTGCTTTCCGTGCGTATTTAAGATAATTTCCCTCTTCAAGTGCTCAATTCTCGAACCACTGTGGATAATTACCCAATGGATTCGGAAATCGTGTGCAATCGCATCTTTGTGATTTCTGCCATTAAAATTCTTTCTACTGTTTATACATTTGATTTAGTATAGTAAAAAAGCTTATTATGGAAGTGTCGAAATAATAACTTTTGCTTAAGTATGCACTTTTCCTTCAATTTGCTTTATATTTTCTTTGTTATTACTACTAATTTATTTATCTTTCGTTTGATATTCTGTGTCTACGTAGAACACAGTAACGAACGTTTAAAACCCACACCCATGTCCGAAGTGGGGCGCCACCAAACGAGTTCTCGATATGTTGATATTGAGTGATGAAGTACATGGTCAGAACAAAAGAAATTATATTGCTTTAAGAAGGTAAAAATCGCAGATACCTTGTATGGTGAGGTAGAATGAGTGCCAGCATGACATAATTATGAACTTGACCAACTTGGTTTCAGCTGGAAGACCAGTTCGCGGGCACGGTGCATTTCGGCAGTTTGTTCTCGCGCGCCTTAGAGACAGGGGCGAACGAGTCTGATGAGGTGAAGAAGGCTCGAGAGCGCATCGTACAGCTGCTGGATTCGGGAGAAGTGGACGTGCGACGCGTGCTGCGGGGCATCCACCTCTGGAAACTGGACCACAAGACTCAGGTGAGTGAACCACTATAATACTCGGTTGCATTCAACGCGTTATGGAATATACACACATGAAAAAAAATTGCATCACCTCGGTTCACAGAACTCCTGAAGATAGCCGTTGACTGTGGATACTGTATCACAGACACAGTACCTTTGACTGATCAGAGATGCCACCAAACCCGGCCAAAGATGTAAACAACCATTCATGTGAAACGCCTATTAGACGGAGGGGATCCGACAGCCGATCAGTTCCAGTCATACCACCAGGAAGGAGGTACACGGCTCATGTTGTCTGTAGTTCAACTGAGCCTAGACGGTCAATACCGCGGTTCGATCGCGTCCGCTTTCTTACTTTGTGCCAGGAAGGGCTCTCAACAAGAGAAGCGTCCAGGAATCTCGGAGTGAACCAAAGAGATGTTCTCCGGACATGGGGGAGATACACAGAGACAGGAGCTGGCGATGGCATGCCTCGCTCAGGCTGCCCAAGGGCTACTACTGCAGTGGATGATCCCTTCCTACGGATTATGGCTCGGAGGAACCATGACAGCAACGCAATCATGTTGAATAATGCTTGTCATGCAGCCACAGGACGTCGTGTTACGACTCAAACTGTGCGCAATATGCTGCATGATGCGCAACTTCACTCCCGACGTCCATGGCGAGGTCCATCATTGCAACCACGACACCATGCAGCGCTGTACACGTGGGCTTAAAAGCATGCCGAATGGACCACTCAGGATTGGCATCAAGTTCTCTTCACCGATGAGTGTCGCATATGCCTTCAACCAAACAATCGTCGGGGACGTGTTTGGAGGCAACCCGGTCAGGCTGAACGCCTTAGACACACTGTCTACGGAGTGCAGCAAGGTGGAGGTTCCCTGCTGTTTTGGGGTGGCATTATGTGGTGCCGACGTACGCCGCTGGTGGTCATGGAAGCCGCCGTAACGGCTGTACGATACATGAATGCCATCCTGCGACCAATAGTGCAACCATATCGGCAGCATATTGGCGAAGCATTCGTCTTCATTGACGACCGTTTGCGTCCCCACCGTGCATATCTTGTGAATGACTTCCTTCAGGATAACGACATCGCTCGACTAGAGTGGCCAAATGTTCTGCAGACATGAACCCTATCGAACATGCCTGGGATAGATTGAAAAGATGGACGACGTGACCCACCAACCACTCTGAGGGATCTACTCCGAATCGCAGTTGAGGAATGGGAAAATCTTGAGCAGCAGTGCCTTGATGCACTTATGGATAGTATGCCACGACTCTTGCATCAATGCAAGAGAACGTGCTACTGGGTATTAGAGGTACCAGTGTGTACAGCAATCTGGACCACCATCTCTGAAGGTCTCGTTGTATGCTGGTACAACATGCAGTGCGTGGTTTTCAAGAGCAACAAAAAGATTGGAAATGATGTTGATCTATATTCCAATATTCTGTACAGGTTCCGAAACTCTCGGAACCGAGGTGTTGCAAAACTTTTTTTATGTGTGTATTACACTTAATTTTTACGAGGGGCATGCAGTAACTAATGCAACACGTTTTGTCTCAGCCAATTTCGGTTGAAAAAACGCGGAATTTGTTGTGCGATATTGTGGAATGTTCCCGCCTCTGGCCCTATAGTTTCATGAAGTCAAGTGTGTTATCAGCGTAGTGTTGGCATGCATTCCAGGGGCTATACAAGTGGATCGCCATGGCTGAGCAGAGAGAAGGAGCAGGTGGAAGTGGATAGTGAGAGGGGGAGGATGAGATGGACAGAAAGAGGGTGGAGGAGGAGATAGAATGAAAGAGGAGGGAGGAGATGCAAAAAGATAGGAGAGGAAGAGATGGATAGATATATGTGAGAAGAAAATTAGGGAAAGAGATAGGGAATGGAGGAGAGGGAGAGAGAGACAGAGAGAGAGAGAGAGAGAGAGAGAGAGAGAGAGAGAGAGAGAGACAGAGGAGAAAGGAGATGTGTGCAATATACATTAGTGGCCATTAAAATTGCTACACGCAATTTGGGTGCATAGATCCTGAGAAATGAGTACCCAGAACTACCAGCTCTGGCAGTAATAACAGCCTTGATACGCCTGGGCATTGAGACAAACAGAGCTTGGCTGGCGTGTACAGGTACAGCTGCCCTTGCAGCTTCAACACGATACCATAGTCCATCATGAGTAGTGACTGACGTGTTGTGACGAGCCAGTTGCTCGGCCACCATTGATCAGACGTTTTCAGTTGGTGAGAGATCTGGAGAATGTGCTGGCCAGGGCAGCAGTCAAACATTTTCTGTATCCAGAAAGGCCCGTACAGGACCTGCAACATGCGGTCGTGCATTATCCTGCCGAAATGTAGGGTTTTGCAGGGATCGAATGAAGGGTAGAGCCACGGGCCGTAACACACCTGAAATGTAACGTCCACTGTTCAAAGTGGCGTCAATGCGAACAAAGGTGACTGAGACGTGTAACCAATGGCACCCCATACCGTCACGGCGGTGGATACGCCAGTATGGCGATGTCGAATACACGCTTCCAATGTGCGTTCACCGTAATGTCGCCAAACACGGATGCGACCATCATGATGCTGTAAACAGAACCTGGATTCATTCGAAAAAATTACGTTTTGCCATTCGTGCATCCAGGTTCGTCTTTGAGTACACCATCGCAGGCGCCCCTGTCTGTGATGCAGCGTCAAGGGTAACCGCTGCCACGGTCTCCGAGCTGATAGTCCATACTGCTGCAAACGTCATCGAACTGTTCATGCCGATGGTTGTTGTCTTGCAAACGTCCCCATGTGTTGACTCAGGGATCGAGACGTGGCTCCACGATCGACTGCTAGTGATACGAGGCCGTTGGGATCCAGCACGGCGTTCAGTATTACCCTCCTGAACCCACCGATTCCATATTCTGCTAACAGTCATCGGATCTCCACTAACGCGAGCAGCAATGTCGCGATACGATAAACCGCAATCGCGATAGACCACAATTCGACCTTTATCAAAGGCGGAAACGTGATAGTACGCATTTCTCCTTCTTACGCGAGGAATCACAACAACGTTTCACCAGGCAACGCCTGTCAACTGCTGTTTGTCTATGAGAAATCGGTTGGAAACTTTCCTCATGTCAGCACGTTGTAGGTGTCGCCACCGGCGCCAAGCATGTGTGGATTAGAGTGCTGCAACGCACAATGTTTGACCGGTCACTGCTCGCCTGTTGACGGGGCGACCGAGCCGCTCGTGTCCGGCTCCACACGACTCGGCTCGGTCTCGTACTCGCCCCATGTCTTTTGTCCGGATACCGGACACGCGGATAACCGAGCATGACCGGTCACCGCTGATGTCTCACCTCGCCTCGCCCCGGCCGTTGCACTGTGCTGTACAAAGCCAACGCCTCTCTCTCTCTCTCTCTCTCTCTCTCTCTCACACACACACACACACACACACACACACACACACACACACAATGATAACAGAAGGCATTATGCTGTTTCGTATAGCATCAGCTTGTTCTTTGACATGTCTACTTATACACTCCTGGAAATGGAAAAAAGAACACATTGACACCGGTGTGTCAGACCCACCATACTTGCTCCGCACACTGCGAGAGGGCTGTACAAGCAATGATCACACGCACGGCACAGCGGACACACCAGGAACCGCGGTGTTGGCCGTCGAATGGCGCTAGCTGCGCAGCATTTGTGCACCGCCGCCGTCAGTGTCAGCCAGTTTGCCGTGGCATACGGAGCTCCATCGCAGTCTTTAACACTGGTAGCATGCCGCGACAGCGTGGACGTGAACCGTATGTGCAGTTGACGGACTTCGAGCGAGGGCGTATAGTGGGCATGCGGGAGGCTGGGTGGACGTACCGCCGAATTGCTCAACACGTGGGGCGTGAGGTCTCCACAGTACATCGATGTTGTCGCCAGTGGTCGGCGGAAGGTGCACGTGCCCGTCGACCTGGGACCGGACCGCAGCGACGCAGGGATGCCCGCCAAGGCCGTAGGATCCCACGCAGTGCCGTAGGGGACCGCACCGCCACTTCCCAGCAAATTAGGGACACTGTTGCTCCTGGGGTATCGGCGAGGACCATTCGCAACCGTCTCCATGAAGCTGGGCTACGGTCCCGCACACCGTTAGGCCGTCTTCCGCTCACGCCCCAACATCGTGCAGCCCCCCTCCAGTGGTGTCGCGACAGGCGTGAATGGAGGGACGAATGGAGACGTGTCGTCTTCAGCGATGAGAGTCGCTTCTGCCTTGGTGCCAATGATGGTCGTATGCGTGTTTGGCGCCGTGCAGGTGAGCGCCACAATCAGGACTGCATACGACCGAGGCACACAGGGCCAACACCCGCCATCATGGTGTGGGGAGCGATCTCCTACACTGGCCGTACACCTCTGGTGATCGTCGAGGGGACACTGAATAGTGCACGGTACGTCCAAACCGTCATCGAACCCATCGTTCTACCATTCCTAGACCGGCAAGGGAACTTGCTGTTCCAACAGGACAATGCACGTCCGCATGTATCCCGTGCCACCCAACGTGCTCTAGAAGGTGTAAGTCAACTACCCTGGCCAGCAAGATCTCCGGATCTGTCCCCCATTGAGCATGTTTGGGACTGGATGAAGCGTCGTCTCACGCGGTCTGCACGTCCAGCACGAACGCTGGTCCAACTGAGGCGCCAGATGGAAATGGGATGGCAAGCCGTTCCACAGGACTACATCCAGCATCTCTACGATCGTCTCCATGGGAGAATAGCAGCCTGCATTGCTGCGAAAGGTGGATATACACTGTACTAGTGCCGACATTGTGCATGCTCTGTTGCCTGTGTCTATGTGCCTGTGGTTCTGTCAGTGTGATCATGTGATGTATCTGACCCCAGGAATGTGTCAATAAAGTTTCCCCTTCCTGGGACAATGAATTCACGGTGTTCTTATTTCAATTTCCAGGAATGTAGTAGAGGGATGTGGTATGACATCTGCCACGTTAACTTCTCCATAATGCGCACCTAGATGTATTAATTGTTGGCCTAGTTGTCTGAAACCTTCACCGGAAACAGCATTAAAAGGTCTCATATCTTTAGCACACATCGCAACAAATTTTGCTGTAATACTATTATTTACTACTGAGGTATCCTTGAAGTTGCTGTATCTTTGTGAGGTTTCTTGCAACTGTGTTTCCTGAAATGAGTGATCACGACTGGAAACAGAATAATGTGGAGCAGTTTATGCACGATACGTACCCAATAGACGTACTGTTTTCGTCTACACCCAACAGAAATTTACTCCATACTTGGATTTTTAGACCTTCCCGTTTCTTCAATGTGTAAACATCGGTTTCAATCCTACGTCTTACTGCAGTGGCTTCCTCGCGCTGCGTGATTACAGTGAGAGACACACCACAAATACGAAGCCCGTACTGGCTGCAGTCTCACAAGTATAATGACACGTGTAATGTGTTTGAAGTTACGTGCTACGTATTCGGCCACGGCATCTATGCTCGGTCACTAGGATTAGTGCGGGCAGCCTATCCAGTTAGGGTGTGCTCTCCCCATCTCGTATTTTGTGCTCGCTTATTCGGTCATGCAAAACTCTAGTGCTAATGCTCTGAAAAGCTAATCATTTGCATATCACAGCATCTTCTTCCTGTCGTTTAAATTTCGCGTCTGTAGCACGTTTTATTTGTGGTGTAGCAATTTTAATGGCCAGTAGTGTATGTGCTGTCTGCAACAGCGGGCGAAGCTGGGAGTAAAAGGCTAGTGGTGTATTAAAGTAAGAAGGTGCAAGGTGTGTGAAAGAGACAGCACAACCCTACGCGCCGCCTCAGTATTGAGTCCCCTTCCCATCTCGCTCTCCAAGCACTCAGCAGAAGCTCCATTTCTGCGGCGGAGCGCTTGGCTAGCAGTGAGCGCGCGCATGCTGCAGGTGTCGCTGATCCTGTACCGGCTGCTGCGCGAGGGCCGGCTGCCGGGCGCGGACTCGCAGCACGTGCAGCGGCTGCTGGCGGCGCTCGAGTCGGACCCGGAGCAGGCGGCCGCCGAGGACCGCGACGAGTCGGTGTCGCCGGAGCGACTCTTCTCGGAGGCGCTGCGCAGCGCCGCCGTGCCGGGCGCGGTGGTGGAGGCGCGCGCCGTGCTCTCCCACGTGCTGCGCCAGCGCGCACACCTGCTGTACCGCGGCGTCCACTTCGAGCGCTACGCCACGCCCGTGGCGCGGCTCACCGCAGTGCTGCGCAACGTCTGGCTGCACCGCGACAAATTCCCGCGCAGGGTCCATCAAGCCCTCAAGGTAACACCTACCCACTAGTATCCTGTTTATTTTATTTTGCGAATGCCTAGCATCACATCACACAACAACACTTTTTTCTTTAAAAATATATATAAACACATTATACTCTCGGAAAAACTTCATAATTACAAGTTAATTAAATTTACGGTATTTGCAAAGCACGGAAGGTCACAACATACAAGGGGTGGACAAAATTATGGAACACCACAAGAAATTCATACTTGACCCTAAATGCTGATTGTATGAACACATTATGCCTGTTCTTTCGGGTATTCATGTAAATTATCCGCCTCGACGGGCTATGAATTCACCACCTTCAGTGCAAATGTACAATAACATTCAACTTCCAGTGGGAATCTAAAAATACCGAGCAAGGAGTACACAGATCCCCATACGCCGGATAGGCGAAACTAGCTCAGCGTGTTGATGGCCGCCGTCAGCCGTCTTAAGGCTGCTGCCTCGGAGTGTAGTGGCAGTGGGGAGTCTGGTGCGTCACATGGTACACCCCAGGTGTTACATGCTTCACCCACGGTCCCTGCTGCCGAGACATCTTCGCGGGTACCGGGCGCGATTGGGCCACCCTCTCCCCAAGGGGTGTGGCGGGTTCAGCGGCGTTCGCGGCGCACGAGGCGGAGGTTCAATGTGGAGTCTGGTCGTGTGGCATCACCCGCTCTGCCTGTGAGTGGTCCGAGCAGACAAACGGGGGGAGGGGTTTATTAGTGATTGAGAGCTCCAATGCTCAAAAATGGTTCAAATGGCTCTGAGCACTATGGGACTTAACATCTGTGGTCATCAGTCCCCTAGAACTTAGAACTACTTAAACCTAACTAACCTAAGGACATCACACACATCCATGCCCGAGGCAGGATTTGAACCTGCGACCGTAGCAGTCTCGCGGTTCCGGACTGAGCGCCTAGAACCGCACGGTCACCGCGGCCGGCAGCTCCAATGTTAGGCGGGTGATAGAGCCCCTTAGGGAAATAGCGGAAAGGTCGGGGAAGAAGGCCAGTGTTCACTCTGTCTGCTTGTCGGGGGGTCTCATCCGAGATGTGGAGGAGGCCCTGCCTGCGGCGATAGAGAGCACTGGGTGCACCCGACTGCAAATTGTTGCTCACGTCGGCACCAATGCCTCCTGCCGTCTGGGTTCAGAGGTCATCCTCAGTTCGTACAGGCGGTTGGCGGAATTGGTGAAGGCGGAAAGCCTCGCTCGCGGGGTGGAATCTGAGCTAACTGCTTGTAGTATCGTTCCCAGAACGGATCGCGGTCCTCTGGTTTGGATCCGAGTGGAAGGCTTAAACCAGAGGCTCAGACGATTCTGCGGAGATCTGGGGTGCAAATTTCTCGACCTCTGTTATCGGGTGGAGAAATGTAGGGTCCCCCTGAATAGGTCAGGCATGCGCTACACGCAGGAAGCGCCTGCAAGGGTAACGGAGTACGTGTGGTGTGCACATGTGGGTTTTTTAGGTTAGAGAATTCCCTCCCTAGGCCCGACAAGAGGCCTCCTGAGACAAGTTAGTAGTAGGTAAAACGTAACAGGGAATAACAATATTAACGTGGTAATAGTAAACTGCAGGAGCGTCTATAGAAAGGCCCCAGAACTGCTCTCATTAATAAACGGTCACAATGTCCACATAGTACTAGGGATAGAAAGTTAGCTGAAACCAGATGTAAACAGTACTGAAATTCTAAACTCAGATTGGAATGTATACCGCAGAGACAAGCTCGACAGTGAAGGAGGAGGCGTGTTTATAGCGATAAAAAGTGCAGTAGTATCGAAGGAAATTGATGGTGATCCGAAATGTGAAATAATTTGGGTGAAGGTCATCACGGTTAAAACAGACTCAAACATGGTAACTGAATGTCTCTATAGGCCCCCTGGCTCAGTAGCTGTTGTGGCAGAGCACCTGAAGGAAAATTTGGAAAATATTTCGAGTAGATTTCCCGACCATGTTATAGTTCTGGGTGGAGATTTTAATTTGCCAGATATAGACTGGGAGACTCAAACGTTTATAACGGGTGGCAGGGACAAAGAATCCAGTGAAATTTTTTTAAGTTCATTATCTGAGAACTACCTTGAGCAGTTAAACAGAGAACCGATTCGTGGCGATAACATGTTAGGCCTTCTGGTGACAAACAGACCCGAACTTCTTAAAATAGTTAACGCGGAACAGGGAACCAGCGATCATAAAGCGGTTACTGCGTCGATGATTTCAGCCGTAAATAGAAATATTAAAAAAGATAGGAAAATTTTTCTGTTTAGCAAAAGTGACAGAAAGCAGATTTCAGAGTACTTACGGCTCAACACAATAGTTTTGTCTCAAGTACAGATAGTGTTGAGGATCAGTGGACAAAGTTCAAAACTATCGTACAATATGCATTAGATGAGTATGTGCCAAGCAAGATCGTAAGAGATGAAAAGAGCCACCGTGGTGCAACAACAGAGTTAGAAAACTGCTACGGAAACAGAGGGAACTTCACAGAAAACATAAACATATTCGAAGCCTTGCAGACAAACAAAAATTACACGAAGCGAAATGTAGTGTGAAACGGACTATGTGAGAGACGTTCAACGAATTCGAAAGTAAAATTCTACGTACTGGCTTGGGAGAAAATCGTAAGAAATTTTGGTTTTATCTCAATGCGGTAGGTGGATCATAACAAAATGTCCAGACACTCTGTGACCAAAATGGTACTGAAACAGAGGATGACAGACGAAAGGCCGAAATACTAAATGTCTTTTTCCAAAGCTGTTTCACAGAGGAAGACTGCACTGTAGTTCCTTCTCTAGATTGTCGCACAGATGACAAAATGGTAGATATCGAAGTAGATGACAGAGGGATAGAAAAACAATTAAAATCGCTTAAAATAGGAAAGGCCGCTTTACCTGATGGGATACCAGTTCGATTTTACACAGAGTACGCGAAAGAACTTGCCCTCCTTCCTGCAGTGGTGTACCGTAGGTCTCGACAAGAGCCTAGTGTTCCAAAAGATTGGAAAAGGGCACAGGTCATCTCCGTTTTCAAGAAGGACGACGAACAGATTTGCAGAACTGTAGACCTATATCTTTAACGTCGATCAGTTGTAGAATTTTGGAACACGCATTATGTTCGAGCATAATGACTTTTCTAGAGACTAGAAACCTACTCTGTAGGAATCAGCATGGGTTTCAAAAAAGACGATCGTGTGAAACCCAGGTCGCGCTATTCGTCCACGAGACTCAGAGGGCCATAGACACGGGTTCCCAGGTAGATGCCGTGTTTTTTGACCTCCGCAAGGCGTTTGATACAGTTCTCCACAGTCGCTTAATGAACAAAGTAAGAGCATATGGACTATCAGACCAATTGTGTGATTGGATTGAAGAGTTCCTAGGTAACAGAACGCAGCATGTCTTTCTCAATGGAGAGAAGTCTTCCGAAGTAAGAGTGATTTCAGGTGTGCCGCAGGGAAGCATCGTAGGACCGTTGCTATTCACAATGTACGTAAATGACTTTGTGGATGACATCGGAAGTTCACTGAGGTTTTTTTGCGGATGATGCTGTGGTATATCGAGAGGTTGTAACAATGGAAAATTGAACTGAAATGCAGGAGGATCTGCAACGAATTGAAGCATGGTGCAGGGAATGGAAACTGAATCTCAGTGTAGACAAGTGTAATGTGCTGCGAATACATAGAAAGAAAGATCCTTTACGATTTCGCTACAATATAGCAGGTCAGCAACTGGAAGCAGTTAATTCCATAAATTATTTGGGAGTAGGCATTAGGAATGATTTAAAATGGAATGACCATATAAAATTAATCGTCGGTAAATCAGATGCCAGATTGATATTCATTGGAAGAATCGTAAGGAAATGCAATCCGAAAATAAAGGAAGTAGGTTACAGTGTACTTGTTCGCCCACTGCTTGAATACTGCTCACCGGTGTGGGATCCGTACCAGATATGGTTGATAGAAGAGAGAGAGAAGATCCAACGGAGAGCAGCGCGGCAGCGCGCTTCGTTACAGGATCATTTAGTAATCGCGTTACCGAGATGATAGATAAGCTCCTTTGGAAGACTGTGCAAGAGAGACGCTCAGTAGCTCGGTACGGGCTTTTGTTGAAGTTTCGAGAGCATACCTTCACCGAGGAGTCAAGCAGTATATTGCTCCCTCCTACGTATATCTCGCGAAGATACCATGAGGATAAAATCAGAGAGATTAGAACCCATACAGAGGCATACCGATAATCTTCCTTTCCAATAACAATACGAGACTGGAACTGGAACTCAAAGTACCACACACCACACACCGTCAGGTCGCTTGCGGAGTATGGATGCAGATGTAGGTGGGAATGTGGTTCAGCCGATGTGTGTACCGAGATTGTCCACACAATTACGGAAAACACTGTGGTCAGGTGGCGCAGTGGTTAACGTAACTGCCTAGTAAGCAAGAGACCCGTGATTTGAATCTCAGTCCGGAACACATTTTCACTTGCCGCCGCCGCTGATTTCGCGTAAAGTCCCGATGCAGCTAACATAATGAATTCCACCCCTTTTCTTTCCTTTCCTTTCCTTTCCTTTCCTTTCCTTTCCTTTCCTTTCCTTTCTTTTCCTTTCTACCTTCCCTCCACTTTGAATTTATCCATTATGCATCACAGGTGCATATTCCACAAGGTGTGTGATCTTTTGGACCGGTCCAAAAGAACACACACCACGCATCCGTATAATTCATGCGCGTCGATGAGCTTTGACCTCTTGCAGGAATCTCAAAGTAGCGACCTAGGTGGACACGGAGAGGGACTGCAGATAGGTGTCGGTAGGTGGGAATGTGGATTGGCTGAGGAGCATACAAACATAGTCCGCACAGCTGTAATAAGCACTGTGTCTGGGCGGCGCTGTGCTTAACGAAAGAGCTTAGTAATCTGGAAATCATGGATTTGAATCTCAGTCCGCCACACATTTTCACTTGTCTTCACTGTCTGAGCATGAAGTCCCGATGCAGCCGAAATAATGAATTCCTTTCTCCCCCTCCCATCCTCCCTCAATCTTCAGTTTGCATAATAAATGCTGTAATAGCCAAGCCTATAGGTTCCACTGTCGTGTCTGACCGCAAACAACATCTGTGCGGTGCCATTAATACACTGCAAGTGTTAGTCATTGTCAGAATAGTGATATGAGTAGTTGTTAGTGCATTATGTGGGGCTCAGGGCATTCGAACGTGGGCAAATTGTTGCTGTTCTTATGATGGTTGCTTCCATGCTTCCACAACCAAAGTTACCGACATATTTCACGCGACATATTTCATGTTTGAACAGGCACCATGTTGAAGATTTTTACTGCATACAGGGAAAGCTAAAAAAACATCATCCGCTAAATCACAGAGCGGACGAAAGTGGGTGCGGAGTGATCGTGAGAGCCGATCATTGTAGAGGATAGTGACGAAAAATAAGAAAACGACAGCTGACAGCTGCAGACGTCAGTTCAGAACTGAATTCGTACTCACCAACACTGTTTAAAGAAATGAAATAAAAAACAAGCAAGCTCCATAAGCTGGGAATTTCAGGCGAGCTCGAATTCCAAAGACACGTTCATCCGTTATGCATATGCCTGTCAGAGGAAAACGTGGCGCCAAAACCATAAAGCCTGGATCGCAGAACAATGGAAGAATGTCATTTGCTCGGATGAGTCTTGTTTCATACTGTTTCCAACTTATGGCTGAGTATACATATCAAAAGTGAATCATGATGGGCATTTGGTGATTACTTGCTCGGCCAAATGGGGGTACTCCATGGGCCCCATGGTTAGTCTGCGAGGCCGCATTACTGCCAAGGATTATGTAACCATTTTGGTTGGTCATGTCCATCTCATGGTACAATGTGTGTTCTCCAGTGGTGACGCTATGTCCCAGGGCAACAGGGCCGCTGTTCACACAACTCTCCCCGTCAAGGACTGGTTTTGTGGGCATGAATTGTCGCATCTCCCCTGCCCACCACAGTCATGAGATCTCAACATTATTAAGAGAAGGTCGAGTGATCACAATTCACCTTCACCATCGTTACCCGAACTTGCCACTGTTTTGCGGGAAGAAAGATGTAAGATTCCCTTGAAAACCATGCACAACTTGTACTTACGGATTCCAAACTGTTTTGAATGACAATGGTTTGCCTACATCGTATTGGGCAAGATAATGTTCTGTGTTTTTGGTGTTTACATTTTTGTGAGCCTCCTGTAAATCCATCTGTTGAATATATTCAACTGGGGTCTTTGTTGGTATCAGCAACTCCTTCAGAGCATAAGGAAATAATCGTTTTGAGCTCACACATATGATAAGCTGGACAGTCTGTCGTTCTGCACTATAGTCAGACTGAGGCAATGTTGTTAATCTCCACTTGTACTTTCTCTGCCTCGTGATGACTGGGTGTTGTGTGATGTCCTTAGGTTAGTTAGGTTTAAGTAGTTCTAAGTTCTAGGGGACTGATGATCATAGATGTCAAGTCCCATAGTGCTCAGAGCCATTTGAACATTTTTTCCACTTGTTCATTGTATCAACATGTCTTCCATTATTTGTCCTTATTCTGTTCAGCGAGGACAAGATCTTGCGGTATTCATCAAAACGTGGTGGCCACGACGAGATGTGAGCTTTTAAACTGTTCTCTGGTAGCACTGTTCTGCCACATTTCTGCCCATTGGTATGTCATTGTTACTCCGTTCTCCAATAAAAATGTTGCACATGTAGGGAGAGGGGAGTCCGTTTGTACTGAGCGCAGTAATGTTCTCTTTTACAGGGAGATAAGTATGACTAACTATTTTTAAGCCCCCCACTTGAGAGCAGACTCTCCCCCAAAAATGGGGAATCCATGAGGCTGAGATTAGGCAGCCAGAAACTTAAAGTGTTCTAATTGTTCCTACGATGTTGCGCATAGCATAGTTGAGTTGCGTGCCGACAAGTGTGGGCTGTTGATCCAGAAGTTCTCAGTGCTAAAGCTGAAGAACCTCGTGTTGTACCACAATATTTCTGCAAGGACTTGTTTCTTGTCATCTTCTTTGCAGAAGTTTTCAGCAAGTGCTCTTTAAAGCTGACCGTCTTGTTAATAGAGACCCCTAGATAACGGGCACTTCTGTCATAGCTCAGCTGTTTCCCTTCAAAATGTACCTGTAATTCCTGGTTGGTGAACTTGTTATTAAGTTATAAAACTGGTCCCTCCTGTTTTGGCAACACTTTCCTGTAGCCTGTAGATATTTGACAAGAATTTGCAGGTTTTCGGTCAAGACAGATTCAATACCACCCAGGTCTTTATCGCTCATAACAAGAACCGAATCGTCAGTACATCCAGATTTCCTTGATATTGTCTTAGCCAATTCTGCTAAATACAGAGATAAACAGAAGAGGAATTGAAGGCGTTAGTAGATGGCTCTGAGCACTATGGGACTTAACATCTGAGGTCATCAGTCCCCTAGAACTTAGAACTACTTAAACCTAACTAACCTAAGGACATCACACACATCCATGCCCGAGGCAGGATTCGAGCCTGCGACCGTAACAGCCGCGCGGTTCTGGACTGAAGCGCCTAGAACCGCTTGGCCGCCGCGGCCGGCCGGCGTTAGTAGAGCCAATTGCCGAGTACTACATAGATCCTAGACGAGAACCTGTACCCTACATTTACACAATGTAAACTATCTTAACAGTATCATGGGTGATCTTCTTCTAGCCACCCAAAAAACTTTAATGTTGCTGTTGCTGTTGTTGTGGTCTTCATTTCGAATACTAGTTTCATTCAGCTCTCCTAGTTAGTTTATCCTCTGCAGACCGCTTCCTGTACATTACTATTTCACTCTACGAGGCCCCGCCCAAAATTTCCCGACAATTTGAACACTGCGCTCAAATAATTAGCAACGTCGGGTACCAGTGTGATATTGATGATTTCTTTACCCTGTGTTCTACTGTGCCTGCAAATTTCAAAATGGCTCACTTGAAGGAAGAAACAGATCTGCATTAATGTCTGTTTTAAGCTCCGCGAAGCTGCGGCATACGCCTCTGCATGCTATGGCAGGCTTTTGATGAGCAAAGTTTGAGCGAGTAAAAAACATCTGAGAGGTTTAAACAATTTATAGGAGGCTGAGAGTGGATGATGGCGAACATTCGGGCCGACAGTCGTCACGCACAACTCCGGAGACGACTGCAAAAAGCGTGAAGTGATCCACAAGGAAAGAAGACAGACAGCACACAATGTCTGTGACATCGTTGGAATTTCATACTAAACATATCTATGCTTCGATACGATCCAGATTTCCTCTCCGGCGTATTAACTGCCGATGAACAATGGGTGTGCAGTTGTGACCCTGAAACAATATAGCTATCTTGGCTTTGGAAGGCATCTTTCCTGTCAGTGAGCTAATAAAGCGTACCTGGTTCGTAGCAACATCAAAGCAATGTTAATTTTTGTTGGCGCTCATGGAACTGCCGAAATACTAGCCCCTGCTGCCTCTATAGCGGTCCACAGCAACGAAAATGCTGCCGATGCAGGATTCTGTGCTATAGGTCACCATATGTCCCACAAATGTTCGATGGGACTCATATAGGGCGTTCTGGGTGGCCAAATATTCGCTCGAATTATCCAGAATGTTCTTCAACCAATCACGAACAATTGTGGCCCCGTGACATGGCGCATTGTCATCCATAAAAATTTCATGGTTGTCTGGTAACATGCAGTTCATGAATGGCTGCAAATAGTCTCCATGTAGCCGAACATAACCATTTTCAATCAGTGACCACACTACTATAGAGCCACCATCAGCTTCCACAGTGCCATGTTGGAAACTTCAGCCCATGGCTTCGTGGGATCTGCTCCATAATCGAACCCTATCATTAGCTCTTAACAACTGAATTGGCACTCAATCTGACCAAGCCACAGTTCTCCAGTAGTCTAGGGTCCAACTGATACGGTAACAAGCCCAGGAGAGGTACCACCGGCGATGTCGTGCTATTGGCAAAGACACTCGTCTCGGTCGCCTGCTGCCATAAGCCATTAAGCCGCTATTCGCCACTCTGTCCTGACGGTTTCGGTTATTGTACGTCCCACATTGATTTCTGCGGTTATTTCAGACTGTGTTCCTTGTCTGCGTTGTCCATTGTGAGAGATAATGCCAATGCACTGCCCTTTTATACCTTGTGTATGATACCATCGCCGTCTGTATATGTTCAGATCGCTATCCCATGACTTGTCACCTCAGTGTATAAATGCTCAAGGTGGGTAACATTTGTGATGCGGAACACATCAACCTGTGCTTGCAATTCGTCGAAGGCGCTGCCACGAAAAGTGTGGAAAGGTGCAACAGTTGCTCGCTTTGGGGATCTGTTCACCTTTTTGTCTACCTGCCGGCGCGAACTATTATGGAGCGGATGATTTTTTCTAATACTTTAAACTAATTATTTGCTGCTCGCCTAAAAGCGGTACATTTTTTCTGCATTTGCCTTGGGGATTTGGAATACGACCGGCCGTGCACAAACCATATCAGACCGAAATGAAAGATGCTTTTCATCTGTTGGAGTTCACGTGGAGGTTCACGTCTACCACTTCAACAAAGGCGTGGTCTTAAAAGTTTCTCGATGTCCGTCAGAGGTGTCGTATATAACCGTCCAATGGCTCACGTTTCCGGTTACAGTTTAAATCACAACACACTTCATAGTGGAGGTCGGCACACACTGTTGATGAAATATAATGAGCGAATGGACTACGAGGCACCTTTGAGGCTGGTTTATGTAACTACAGTTCCTTCCGAAGCAGACAGCTAAACGGGATGGTCGCTACCAAAACGACATAATCCCTTGCTCTGTGCTCCCTGTCTGCACGCTAAACAATTAAGAAATTCCTCAGTTGCGGTTGTATCGCCTTTGTATTATTTGGTATTGTAAATCTAAACTTGAAGAACATGTCACTTTAAATATACTCTCATATGTTACTAATAACCGTTGTGATTTTTCAGTGGACCTTGAGTGAGCTTTACACTCAGAACGGTCTCTTCAGTTATCACTGTACCGTTTTAAAATCCATCAAATTCTCTGTAATTGAATACATCGTCATTATTTCTTATACAGAACACAGTGCTTTATATTATATACTTTAGCTTGTATTTAACTATAAGATAATCAACTAAGTTTTTCTGTCGTTTAGTTCAAAATTTTTATTTCTTTGAAAACCACGAAAATTATTGACGATAACTTTATCAAGCCTTCTACATCTAATCTTTACCTCAAAATATATATAGTATCTAAATTTTAGCTTTTTTCTTCTTTTCCCTGAAGGATGTGAAATTACGAAAAACAGCGATATTTGTGGAAACTATTTATTGGATTTTGCTCGAACTTAGTATCTCCTGCATCTAGAACATTCTGTGCTATTTTATGAACAAATTACAAAATTATAACACTATTTACTTCTTGTGTAACACGCTAGTGCAACTCTGCCTGCAACGGGTAAACGCAGGTAGTGCTACAGGTTTGATGATGGGGCTTGGTGGCCCGAGTAGCGAAAGTCCCTCTCTCACATTAACTCGCCACTGTTAGTATGCAGTAAAATAGCTTGCTTTCCCATAGTATCACATGGATTGCCTTATGCTGAGGTGAGAAAAGTTGCGTGATAGCTATATGTACGTATACAGATGACGATGGCATCGCGTACACAAGGTATAAAAGGGGCAATGCGTTGGCGGAGCTGTCATTTATACTCATCTCATTCATGTGAAATGATTTCCAACGTGATTATGGCCGCAAGACGGGAATTAACAGACTTTGAACGCGGAATGGTACTTGGAGTTACACGCATCGGTCAATCCATTTTGGATATCATTAGCGAATTCTATACTCCGAGATCCACAGTGTCAAGAGTGTGCCGGCAATACCAAATATCAGGCGTTACCACTCAACATGGCCAACGCAGAGGCTGACGGCCTTCACTTAACGACCGAGAACAGCGGCGCTTGCATAGAACTATAGGTGATTATAGACAAGCAGTAATGTGTTGAATAACGGTATAATCGAGAAGTCATTTCGTGCACAAAATCCAGCTCCGGAAACACTCTCGCGATTATGGTCGTCTATGGAGACAACATGGCGCAGTATTTCTGCAGGGGACTTCCAACGACTTATGTCCCATGCTACGTCGAGTTTCTGCACTGTGCCGGGCAAAATGAAGTTCGACACGACAGTAGGAGGTATTCCATGACTTTCGTCACATCAGTGTGTTTCTAGTGGCAACATACCAGTAACGAACTGTAGATATTGTAGATGCTGTTGTAAGCCCCATCTATAAAACAGAGACCAATGATGTGAATCTTAAACAACCCCCACCACTCGTTGACAAACGGAACCCATTGTTTATCGACTTTTCTCAACTATCTTGGAATTTTTGGCTGATCAGTAGTCCACACTGCGACGATTGATTTGCTCATGGCTTGTAAGTGATGCTTCATCCATAAACAAAATCTTGTTCAGAAACGCTTTATCAATTTTCTAGTTTTCGTAGACACCATTCGGAGAACTGCAGTCTACTTAAAAATTCAAGTGCTGTTGGAGCGAAACTTGGAAAATATGAAATGAGTTTTGTGTAGTATTCGCAGAATACTCCTCTGGCTGTCCCACTCGCACGTTTAGGCTGTCTTTGAGTGGCTTATGGATCGTGCACGCTGCTGTTAAACTATGAGGTGTGCTTATCTCGTGACTTGCTTTCATTGGCCAATTTTTTTCTTCATATTTCCAGTCTCATGTTTTTTATGATATTTGCAAAGATAAATATTGCTTGGCACGATAAGGATATCTTTCAGCATAAAACTGCATTGTTGGTCCAACAGTTCGATGACATTCGCCATTAACGAGAACTATATCCACTTTTTCGGCAGTCATAGCACAGGTAAACACATGAACTGTACCTAAGTTATGTGTTTGCTTTAATTTGGTACAGTAGAGCAGGCGTTGTGGGACCTCTTCCTACGAGAGCGATACAGTGGTTTGCAGCATTTTTATCTCGATACCATTTTACCAAGTTCCACTCATGTTGTGTCGCTGAACTTCTCTTCCAACGCTTTTTCTAATGCCACAGAATGAAGCATTCTATACTGTCCCCCCCCCCCAAAAAAAAAAGGTTCAAATGGCTCTGAGTACTATGGGACTTAACTCTGAGGTCATCAGGATTGGATTGGATTGTTTTGGGGGAAGAGACCAAACAGCGACGTCATCGGTCTCATCGCATTAGGGAAGGATGGGGATGGAAGTCGGCCGTGCCCTTTCAAAAGAACCATCCCAGCATTTGCCTGGAGCGATTTAGGGAAATCACAGAAAACTTAAATCAGGATGGCCGGACGCGGGATTGAACCGTCGTCCTCCCGAATGCGAGTCCAGTGTGTTACCACGGTTAGGTCATCAGTCCCGTAGAACTTAGAACTACTTAAACCTAACTAACCTAAGGACATCACACACATCCATGCCCGAGACAGGATTCGAACCTGCGACCATAGCGGTCGCGCGGTTCCAGACTGTAGCGCCTAGAACCGCTCGGCTCGGACATTGTGACGTCCTATATAGTTTAGGTGGAACGTCACCTCATCACTGAACAGGAGTCGGCTGGGAAGTTAGTCATCTTTCATTGCTTCCTAGAAACGTTCATAAAATTCTCGTCTGATGGTGTGACCATTTGGCCGTAAACATTGCAACAGCAGTGTACGATACAGTTTCTGACTTAATGGCTTTCCCAGATTCGTCCACGCAGTTCGTTGAGAAATGCCCTTTTCGCGACTTGCATGACGTGTGGATTTTTTTTGGGTAAGAAGGGACGAAGCTTCGACGCTCTCCACTGCTTCCTCGGTACCAGGTGGTCGCCTACAGCTTTCTCCCTTACAAAAGCAGCCTGTGTCCTTGAACTGTCGATACAATCGCAGAGTGCTTTGGTGGGTTGGTGGCTGCATGTTGTAATGTACTCGGAACGCCCGCTGCACGGTAGTGATGGATTCTGTCATCTCATACTGCGACACACAAAAATGACAGAAACGAAACTTAAAAGTAAGCTCTTTCGATTGGCTATGAGTACAAATGGATGGGGATTCTAATCTGAAGCTATAAAACGACAAAACCCGATGAATAGTTTGTAATCACCAACCTATATATTCCACCATGCTAAGGACCAGAAGCAACGGCGACCCAAACGTCGGTTTCTTAAATAACACGACGACATTATCACATACCGGGAAAAGTTTTGTTGAAGATGACGACGCAACATCTAAGGTCTCGTTATTTCTGGTACTAGGAGGCAGAAAGTTCACCTTGGCTTTAGTACTTTCCTTACTTTTCTTTAAAGACTCTTCAGATCTTAAAGATTGCGCGATGTTGTAAGAATAGTCACATGTTTTTTGTCTTCCTAAATTATGGCAGCAGTCTTATATTTACAATTAAACTAAAATTCCTCTTGCCCCTTCCCCTCCAGGTTCACTTGTGTAGGGGAGAGGGTTGTATCTTTGAACACGTTGCACACATTCGCCTCTAGCCAGTCCCGTAATAAAAGTGTAATATATTTTCTTATTTCATTTTTAAATGATGGCATTCACCTTTTGTGTGCTACAGTCTTCTTCTGCAATTACAGAAAATGCTCTGGAAAGCTGTTCCGTGGTATAGCACAGTCACGTGCTTAGGGACAAATATTCTATTAAAATTTAAAAGTATAACTGTCAAGACAATAAAGCGCCTCTGCCACGTAAATGTAGATGTAGATCAGTAATGTATAAAGCAGACTATCTGTTTCGTTATTATCTAGTCTACATCAACAGTCGGAAACTTAAATCAAATAATAAAAACGCGTTATCGAAAACGATTTACAAGATAAATACAATTTGCAGTAGAGGATATCGAAAAGTAACACGAGTTTCTATTTTCGAGACCTGGAAAATTGTTAAGACATAAAGAAACTCAATTTGCAAATACCACATGTTCCATTGTTCCAACTGTTCCAAGGTACAACATAGTGCACGACTGACGAAGTGTGGTTTAATAATCCACCCGTCATGTAGATAGTTTTAAAACTGCTCAGAATTTTCCTC
This sequence comes from Schistocerca gregaria, assembly GCF_023897955.1. Taxonomy (NCBI): domain Eukaryota; kingdom Metazoa; phylum Arthropoda; class Insecta; order Orthoptera; family Acrididae; genus Schistocerca; species Schistocerca gregaria. Next base: position 311,833,542 of record NC_064927.1, read on the forward strand.
ATCATAAAATTCTGTAACTGAAGAATTACCAGTATCTTGCAAGTAGCTTTAATATATTATATATAGCATTTAAGAGCTTGTATCTAAAAGTACTTAGAAACGGCGCACAAAACAGAAGTCATGTCTCACAGCTACAAAAACAGTAGCAAATTCAGGAAGCTGCTTATGGTGGTCTCTAATAAGCATTTCATCACGAGAGTCTAAAATAGTTCACTATATTGACACCTCGAAACATTAAGTGTTCCCACACACTATCCTCAAGAGAAAACACCCCCCCTACCACCATCCCGCCCCCGGTTAGCCGTGCGGTCCAACGCATGGCTTTCCGGATTGGGAAGGACTGCCTGGACCCCGGCACGAATCAGCCCGGCGGACTTGGGTCGACGTCCGGTGAGCCAGCCAGTCTGTGGACGGTTTTTAGGCGGTTTTCCATCTGCCTCGGCGAATGCAGGCTGGTTCCCCTTATTCCGCTTCCACTACACTATGTCGGCGATTGATGTGCAAACAAGTTCTCCATGTACGCGTACACCACGATTACTCTACCACCTCTACCACGAAAACATAGGGGTTACACTCGTCTGGTGTGAGACGTTCCCTGAGGGGGGGGGGGGGGGGGCACCAGGGTCCGAACCGCACAAGTACCCTGACAGAGTGGTTCGGTGTAGGATGGCGGACGGGTGTGAAGTGGACTGCTGTAGTCGTCATGGGGTGGTGGACCACTGTGGCTGCGGCGAGGATGGAGCCTCTCTGTCGTTTCTTGAACCCCGGTCAACATAAAATACAATACCACCAACCTACCAAATGATTGGCCTCATTGCGCCAACCGAATACATACCATGTTTCAGCATGACTTTAATTGAATTAACAGTAGTGAAAAAAAAATGTGCTGGAACACTTCAAATGTGCTGTAGATTTTGAATAAGGCTAAGGACTGTTCGTTCACCTACAGTTGTGTTGGGTACTGTGTCTCAGTCACAACATTCTCTACAGAAAGTTGTGAAAACTTCCTCTAAATGCCACGTAAGGTTAGAAGTGGCAAGAATGTACACAGTGAACATTAAAATTATGAAGTCGATAATAAGGCGTTAAGATTCTCACGGCCTTAAGTTATGGAATCAAGAAATCTTGGAAAATCAAGAACCATCATGGGCATGTTGATAGGAGTCAGGAGCCAAGTCTCATTTGTACGTCGACAGTTAAACGTGGTACAGCATTAGGGCTGCTGTGCTGAAGTGTCCCATGCTTGTTCAACAGGATTAAAGCACCTTAAGCAAGATAGTTGAGCTAGTTACGTTACGTTGCAGGTACCCGTCTGCCAGACCAGCTTTCTATATTTGATAGTTTATCATCCATAATGTCAAACCCAATTTAATCTACACTATGATCAAAAATATCCATGTAAACCTAGGTAATGTGGAACAGACCACCAGATGCCACACTAGTATAAAAGGAGGCGGGCAGTATTGCGTTGTCAATAAAGAAGCGGTAACAGCAAAGTGGAGCAGTCGGGAGATCTCTCTGACATTGAACATGGACTAGTCACTGGACGTCATCTCACTAACAGATCCATGAGGGGCACGTCAGTAGCCGGCCGGTGTGGCCGTGCGGTTCTAGGCGCTTCAGTCTGGAACCGCGTAAGTTTAAGTAAGTCTAAGTTCTAGGGGACTGATGACCACAGATGTTAAGTCCCATAGTGTTCAGAGCCATTTGAACCATTTTTTGACACGCCAGTACTTCTAAAGCTACCCTGTATTGTATTAAACCAGTGACCCAGAAACAACGGAGAGGCTTCGTCCCACTGTAGCCCTCAATGGTTCACAACCCCTCAACAGGCCACAGCAGTCCACCCACCCCACCGCCGCCACACACCGAACCCAGGGTTATCATGAGGTTCGGCCCCCAGTGGACCCCCCCCCCCCCCTCGGGAACGTCTCATACCAGTAGAGTGTAACCCCAAATGTTTACGTGGTGAGTAATCATGGTGCACGCGAACGTGGAAACGGTGTTTGCGCAGCAATTGCTGACACAGTGTAACTGAGGCGGAATAAGGGGAACCAGCCCGCATTCGCCGAGGTAGATGGAAAACCTCCTTAAAAACCATCCAAAGGCTGACCGGCACACCAGACCTCGACACTAATCCGCCGGGCGGATTCTTGCTGGCGAGCGACACGGCGTCCCGCTCGGGAAGCAGCGCGTTAGACAGCGCGGCTAACCGGGCGGGCTTAAAGCTACCCTGGTCGACTGTGGGTGATATGATCGTGAAGTGGAAACGCGAAGAAACAACCGCAGCTAAACGAAGACCGGGAAGACCTCGTATACAGACGGATATCGACGGTAGAGCATTGTGGAAGGTGGTTGTAAAAAATCGCTTGAAATCAGCGAAAGGAATCACACGTGAGCTCCAAAGAGCTACCGGCACTCCAGCTACGAGAATGACTGTGCATTTGGAGTCAAAAAGAAAGGGGCACAGGAGTCAAATCAATCCTCGTAAGTCACATGTTTCTGTAGTGACTGTAATCAACGATAAGGGGCGCTTGAGTTGTCGTGAACAGCGAGGCCATTGGATAATGGATGACTGGAAATCATTGATTTGGAGTGATGAGTCATGCTATGCTCTGAGGGAATCCTATGGAAGGTTTCGATTTGGCAAATGCCTACAGCACATAATCTGTGCCACCATGTGTAGTGCCTACAGAGAAGTACGGAATAGATCGTGTTAAGGTTTTGGGGTGTTTTTCGTGGTTAGGGTTCAGAAAACTCTAAATGCGGAAAGATATGAGCACATTTTACAGCACTGTGTTCTGTGTACAGTAGACGAACAGTTCGGAGACGGTGACTGTATCAGCGTGACGATGTACTCTGTCATAATGCAACATCTGTGAGCAATTGTTTGTGTAGAATAACATTTCAGAAATGGACTGGCCTGTCTAGAGAGCCAATTTGAACCTGAGTTAATATCTTTGGGATGACTTAGAATGTTGACTTCGCTCCAGACTCCAGCGTCCAACAACACCACTTTCTCTGGTCTCGGCTCTTGAGGAAGAATGGGTTGCCAATTCTCCACAGACATTAAGATACCGCATCGAAACTCTCCTCACCAGAGGTGAAGTCATCATAAAGGCGAAGGATGGACATCCTCATATTAATGTCCACTAATACGTGTCCGGATACTTTTCATCAGATACTGTACATAACGGGAAAGGCAAACATATCATTACACTATAAAATCCCTACTTTGAGTATTCCAATCTCATTTACAAATGGTTCAAGTGGCTCTGAGCACTATGGGATTTAACATCTGAGGTCATCAGTCCCCTAGAACTTAGAACTACTTAAACCTAACTAAACTAAGGAAATCACACACATCCATGCCCAATGCACGATTCGTACCTGCTACCGTAGCTGTCTCGAGGTTCCAGATTGAAGCGCCTAGAACCGCTCGGCCACACTAGCCGGGAATCTCGTTTACAGAATGTAGATATGAGTGATACTATTTCCTGCCTATGATGAAAAGGATTCCAAGACAACATTGTGTTGTCGTTATGCTGTGCACTATTTGGTTAGTGAATTCCTCAGGAGCTAATACTGTTGCAAATTGCTACGTGATGAAGCACAGAAACATTTTGCCCCGAGAGATGCACGATACCAGATAATCACCACAGCAGATAAAAACGTGGTAATGGAAGTCAGAGGTATCGCACTTTTTTCTGTTCTAATAAGTACGTTCAAGCAGTTTACTCATAAATACATAATTTAATGAATCTTGCCTCCTCAGAACTTTCGTACTTCAATTGAAATGTTCGATTCCGTGTATATCTCGGCCTGACTCGAGTTAATTTTCGTATAAGTTTTATATATTCCTCATCTAAAGACAATTTTACATATATTCGATAAAATAATTTTGTTTTTCACGTCGATTAATTTAGCAACATCGAACTTGAACCATCAAAATCAGCAATCACAATTGTTAACTTAAATGAGTCAGAAGCCACTTTACGGTGAAACTAGTATTATTATGCGTTAGTTTTCACGCAAACAAAATTTCTATTTTCATTTTTAGTTTTTCTGATTTTGTTATCTATAGTGTAATCGACAGTTATAAATAGACAGGAAGCTGATAGCCTTTGTAATGTCTAAATTTGCAACCTTCGTTATAATTAGTGGACTTATGAATCCTTACGTAAATAATTATTTCCAGGAAACATTATGTAAATTATAGCTGAAAAGTAATTTCAATTAAGACAGTCACAAAAAAATTCATCTGTATTGCATCCTGTTCTAGAAGGATCTGGAAGCTATGTAGGTAATACTTACAGAAATTTTAGGCGCCAAACGCTCCATAATAATTTCATTTGTGCTCGAGATTGGTGAATGTAACTATCAAGTTCCTTGTGTTCTGTTGATATGTTGCACAACGCATTTACTTAATAAGTGGTGTTGCAGAAAGTGTCAAGATTACATGAAGACATATTGATTATGTCAGAAAGCAACAACATTCCAACAACTTGTGCTGAAACAAAACCCGTTGGACCTATTAACTGGAAAGCATAAATAGGAACCGCAGAACATTTATCTCTTAATATAATGTTTCTGCCCTTGTGGCAACATTAGAATAATTAGTTCAACGTAGGATATTTACTTTCTGTACATTTACGAACATTATGCTAGTAAGGGATATGTAACATCATGAAAACGAATGGAAACCAGTAAATATTTGTGGGAAACTCAGCCGTCAGTTCCATGTTTCCAAGGGGTACTACAGATCACAGAATATGTTGGTCTCATTTACATAGCATGGCGTCCATATTGTTCTATTACCAGAGTGTTAACATGAACATCTGTTGTTCAGTCTGTCGATTCTATAACGTTTCCTCTTATGTGGGATTTCAAGACGCATGCCTGAGATAAGGCTGTGTGGACTGTGAGCCTTATTCCGGGAAAGAAGAAAGGACTAAGTACATCCTGTTCTATCAGATGCACGATCGAGGGAACCAGTAGCTTAGGCCTCAACTAGTAACTGACAGCTATATTACACAAAAGACTAACTTTCTTTTAACATTCCGTGTGCCTGTTTATCATTTTACGGGACATGTACTATACTCAACCACGTTTTAACCGCTCATATACTTGTTCGTTCATCATGTAATGAGGGCTTAAGCTTGATTCCGAAGAACATGTGTACATCTTAGCGTAACAAGGCATTTTCACTACTCACTTGCGATATGGAGTACGCCCCAACAGAGACATGAAAAGATGATACATTTGTTGTTGTTGAAGAAAATTAACAAACCAAATCAAGAACGACAGGGGAGATGTAGCGTTGGTTTGAAAAATCTTTTGTTCATGGGGAGTAAGACGTTCCAAAAAATTATTGTCATTGTTGGACTCTTTAAAGCCGAGGGATGATAATGATGAAGAATCCACTCAGGTCATGGATACCCTGTAAAATCTTTCAGTAACATGCAGTTCGATAGTCTTGGAATGTTGGTAAACCTACAAATCCCCAGTTCTGCGCTCATAGGAAGCGCCCCGCACCTGGTACACGCGGCCCTCTGTGGACCATAACACAGCATTGACACCTGAGGATGGGCTTGTAACAGTCCGAAATAGATCGTGTGAATATAAAGTAAGTTACAACTGAAGTGGTGTTTTCAATCTCAGCGATATTCAATACTATAATATTCTTAATCTAATATCAAGAATTAAGGGTAATGTTAAATGACATACTCCATATCTGTGTCAGAGGATGGTTTCTGATTTTTTGGGTCAGAACAGTGGTCGCTTTCTCGACACCCTACTTCATTACAACCAGCACGAGTTATCACACACACACACACACACACACACACACACACACACACACACACTGTGACAAACATGTTGCCACTTCACCTGCTACAGGTGATGACGGACTTCCTGCACATCAAAATCGCTGAGGGTGAGATCGACCCATACACCTTCGACTTCGCAGCCGTGTTCGACGTCGCAGTATCGTCACATGCCCCAGAGATCGTGCAGCAGGCGAAGTCTGTTCTGCTGAACGCCATCAAGAGGTCAGTAACGCCCACACCGCTTCAGCGTAACGCTTTATACACATTTACATTTATACATTCCTCTTCAGCTTTGTCTGTTCACTTTCATAATACAAATCGGAAGATCAAGGTCGAATTGGCAGAGATATATTGTATCTCAAAAGAAAGTTGATGGTTTATAAGTCATATTCGCAGACTCTTTAAAGGTCATTGCCTCTATTTGGACTCTTGCCTGTAGCTATCTCCTCTTGGTTGGAACCACATTTTATTTATCAAATTTTAGGGGGGCTTTTACAGATTTCTTTTACAAATTTAGTTCACGCCGTATATCTTTTGATGTGGCCTGAGACACTGTTACTTCTTACCAGGCTCTTTTATAGGACCAGGCATGTCAGGCATTCATAGTGAAGGCAAAGGGAGTGGTATGTATACGAAAATGAAAAATACAAGATCTCCGAAACGCCAAACTCCGTATCCTTGTTGCTGGCATGAGACGACCATTCTACTAGCTGTAGTTACTGATATATTATTTCACATCACATCTTTGTGACAAAATGAGATACTGCTGCATGCGTTGAAGTTTCTACGCCTTTGGCACATCTCCAGGGCAGAAAGTTACGTATTTAGTTTTTCCTGAGCTTTCTTAGCAGTAATTATTGCTTAAAATTGGTGCGTATTTAAGAGGTTTAATCTCGCGTTTTGTAAGTGTGAATTCAGGCATATGTATCTCAGCTGTCATTTCTTCTGAACTGCCAGCTAAACAGTTCATTAAGTATCAGCGTCCATTGGTGACATGATAGAAGGGTAACAAGTTACACATCTAGGTATCTGTCAGTTTTTATAGTTTAGTTTCTCAGTTAGTCTTTCTACCAGGGGCAGGACGCGTGTATGCTGCGTGCCGATGAGGAGGAGCTGGCCGCAGTACGCGAACAGTTGAAGGTGGTTTTGGCCACGGTCAGCCGCCTTGAGGTTGCTGCCTCGGGGTGTAGCAGCGGCGCGGAACCTGGCGCATCGCATGGGGAATCTCAGGTGTCGCTTGTTTCGACCATGGGCTCTGCCGCCGTAAGGCGGAGGCCAATGTGCAAGCTGGGCGTCTGGCCTCGCCTATTCGATCTGAGAGTGAACAGGTGGCCATTCCCTCAGCAGGGTCCGAACGGGCAAACATGGGCAGGGGCTTGCTAGTTATTGGCAGCTCCAATGTTAAGCGCGTTATGGAGCTCCTTAGGAAGATAACGTTCGAGATTAAAAGAGAACCAATGTGCATTCGGTATGTCTACTGGGGGCCTCATCCGAAATGTGGAGGCGACATTGCCTGCGGCTATTAAGTGTGCCGGGTGCAATCGATTGCAAGTTGTGGCTCAAGTCGTTACCAGTCACACCTATCGCTGGGTTCTGAGGACACTCTCAGTTCACACAGGCAGGTGGCGGAGGTGGTGACGGTTGCTGGCCTTGTGCACGGGATGCAAGCAGAGCTTGCAATTTGCAGCATTGTCCCCACAGTTGATCAGAGTCCTTTGTTTTGGAGCCGAAAGAGGGTCTCAACCAAAGGGTTCGTCGACTGTACGACGGTTTAGGCTGAAGATTTCAAGGTCTGCGTAATTATCAATACAATTTTTCTGGGTTTGAGGCCGCATTGTTATGTGTAAAATTCCGACGTTTCGGCGACTGTTGCAAGGCGCCTTCCTCAGGGTGTATTGCGTGGGGAACTGTATGACTCCCTTTAATAGGTCATGTGTGAACTACACAAAGGAAGCAGCCACTCCGATATCAAAATACCTTTGTACTGTGCAAGGGTTTTTCTTTAATTTTCTTTTTATTTTATATTTTGGACTGCATGGTAGTTTCAGGTACTCTGATGAGAAGTCGCCAGTGGATTATTAAAAAAAAAAAAAAAAAACAGGGGCATCATAGCGCGTTGAGGTTATCAGAAAATCGTTGAAGTGTTCGTACCAAAGTGCCCACATTTACCGCACTCCACTGAAGTTCTCACTCTCAAATTATTCTTGGAGCCGAGACCTGGCTAAAACCCAAAGTAGAAATCTCTGAGATATTTGGCGAGTCATGGAACGTTTGCCGGAAGGTCAGATTAGACGCCATAGGAAGCGGTGTGTTCATTGCAGATTACAAAAATATCATCTCTGTTGAGGTTGAAATTGAATGTGACAATGAAAGTATAAGGTTACATCTAACAGGTCTAAGTGAAACAAAGTAAATTGTTGGACGTTTCTACTGGCCTCCGAATTCCACTATGATAATTCTAGAGTCATTTAAAGGAAGTCTACGATCGGTAGCGTTTAAATTCAAATGGTTCAAATGGCTCTGAGCACTATGGGACTTAACAGCTGTGGTCATCAGTCCCCTAGAACTTAGAACTACTTAAACCGAACTAACCTAAGAACATCACACACATCCATGCCCGAGGCAGGATTCGAACGTGCGACCGTAGCAGTCGCGCGGTTCCGGACTGCGCGCCTAGAACCGTGAGACCACCGCGGCCGGCAGCGTTTAGATACCCAGATCATGCAATACTATTTGGATATGACTTTAACCTACCGGGTCTATGAATTCATTGCAAGGCGTGCAGCCGGACATCTTGTGAAGTACTTTTGAGCACATTTTCCTGAAACTGTCTTGAACAGCTAGTTCGGCAGCCCATGCGTAATGGAAATACACTGAGGTGACAAAAGTCACAGAGACCTCCAAATATCGTGTTGGATCGACTTTTGCCCGGCGTATTGCAGCAATTCAACGTGACAACGACTCAAAAAGTGTCGTTGGAAGTCCCCTTCAGAAATATGAGTCTTGCTCCTCTACATCCGTGAATAACTCAGGAAGTGTTACCGGTGCAGGATTTTGTGCACAAACTAGCTTGTCGATTACGTCCTATAACTGTTTGACGGGATTCATGCCGGCCGATCTGGATGGTCAAATCATTCGCTGTAATTTTCTGGAACGTTCATTAAAGCAATCGCGAATCACTGTGGCCCAGTGACATATCGTCATCCATCGTTTTTTTTTTTTTTTTTTTTTTTTTTTTTTTTTTTTTTTTTTTTTGGAATATGAAGTCCATGAATGGCTGCAAATGGTGTACAAGTAGTCGAACATAACCGTTTCCATTCAATGGAGGAACCAGTCCATTCCATGTAAACACAGCCCACACCACTAACAGCCTGCACAGTTTCATGTTGACAAGTTGGGTCCATCGCTTCGTTGGGTCTGCGCCACACTCGAATCTCACCATTAGCTCCACCTAACTTAAATCGGGACTCATCTGATCACGCCACGGTTTTCCAGTCGTCTAGAGTCCAACCATATGGTCACGAGCCCAGAAGAGGCGCTGCAGACAATGTCGTGCTCTTAGCAAAGGCACTACCGTCAGTCGTTTGCTGCCATAGCCCGTTAAAGCCAGATTCCGCCACACTGTACTAACGGACACCTTCGTCGTACGTCCCTTCTTGATTTCTATGGTTATTTCACGTAGTTTCGCTTGTCTGTTAGCACTGACAACTCTACGCAATCTCCGCTGCTCTCGTCGCTACGTGAAGGCCGTCGGTCATTGTGTTGTCTGGTGTGAGACGTAACGCCCGAAATGTAGTATTGTCGACACACTATTAACACTGTAGACCGCAGAATACCGAATTCCCTAACGATTTCCGTAAAGGAATGTTCCATGCGTCTTCCTGTAACTACCATTCAGTCGCGCGGCCGTAATCACTCCGAAAACAAATGCAGTTCCGCCAACGCACTTCCGTCTTATATCTTGTGTACGCGATACCACCGCCATGACTTTTGTCACCTGAGCATTTATATATAAGTACAGGGTGGAGAAAAACTGCGTCACGAAATTTTAACCCTGTATAGCTGATGCCAGAAGGAATCAAAATTACTAATTATGTGTAGGTCGACAACCCACCATTTTTAAACTACCGGAACTTGGCGCCACGCGCTCCGATTGGCCGCTGGATTGCCCTGTTGCCGGATGCTCTGGACAACAATGACCACGAATGCTTTGCCTGCCGGAGATCGCGATGTATCGTTTGTGTATGTGAACCGACAACCATAGCACTGCCCGTCAACCGACGAACGGCAGCAGGGCAATCCCACAGCCAATCAGAGAGCGTGGCGCCAAGTTCCGGTAGTTTAAAAATGGTGCGTTGTCGACCTACACACAATTAGTAATTTTCGTTCCTACTGGCATCAGCTATATAGGGTTAAAATTTCGTGACGCAATTTTTCTCCCCCTTCTATACTCACATATACTCAGGTGACGAAAGTAGGCCACAATATATATATATATTCACGGTGACCCACTTAAACGTTTTAGTGAAATATCTCTGGTACAACAATAGACATTGAAAAACGACTTTAATGACTTTCACGTAAATGAGTGTAAGGCAGCGGTTCATAAAAGGAAGAACTATGAGACACTGTAATACATAAGCAAATATAAGTTTCAACACAAACTTTTTTACTCTCAATGGATAGTCCACCGTCAGCAATTCCTTGCAATTAGTCGGGATGTGACTGACGTATTGCGATGCAGCCAACGGCATTCTTGTTGTGACTTTGCATGTTATTGATTGCGTAAGAAATAATACAGGGTGTCCAATTAAAAAAGAACATAAAGTGGTGTTAAAACTAATATTCGCTTACGTTTTAGAATGTCTCATAGTATTTATTTTCGTTAGCACCTGTCTTACATTCATACCAGTGAAATTCGTTTTTCAGTTTTAATTTTTGTTCGCTAGATATTTGTTCTGAAACGTTTAAATGGACCATCGTATACGTGTGTACAGAGTGTTCAAAAAAGCTGTTGAATACTTTGAGAGGTGGTAGTATTATTTGACACAACGAAAATAAGTCTGGTAAACATGGGTCCGGATACGCATACTTTCCTAGATAAACACGCGTTTGTTGGAAGGACTGCGAAGACGTGGAGTGGCCGCTTGGTTTGAGGCGTCATGTCACGGATTGCGCGGCCCCTCCCCCTGGAGGTTCGAGTCCTACCTCTGGCGTGTGTGTGTGCGTGTATTGTTCTTAGCATAAGTTAGTTTAAGTATTGTGTAAGTCTAGGGACCGATGACCTCAGCAGTTCGGTCCCTTAGGAACTCACACACATCTGAAGGACTGCGCGACGCTTGGTTGCGAATATTAGCACTGTCTTTGCACAGGGACTCCGTCAAATGTGTCGGCAGGGTATGATGGTGTCTTACTCACAGTACTCTCGTATCGTTATGTCGTCTGCAGTCAGTTGTGTGGTTTGAGTCGTGTTGTAGGCTACGTTAGTTTTCGTCGTGTTTGTGTGTCTTTCTATTCAGTAGTGTCAAACCCTGGGTACATATCATGATGTTTTACCTTCTTCCACTAACGCGGAACCGAGTATGTGTTTACTGTTATTGCGCTGTTTATAAGTACAAATGGTGTATGGTTCAAATGGCTCTGAGCACTATGGGACTTAACATCTGTGGTCATCAGGCCCCTAGAACTTAGAACTACTTAAATCTAACTAACCTAAGGACATCACACACATCCATGCCCGAGGCAGGATTCGAACCTGCGACCGTAGCAGTCGCGCGGTTCCGGACTGAGCGCCTTATCCGCGAGACCACCGCGGCCGGCACAAATGGTGTATCATATTTACAGTTTCTCTCTTCCACCAGTGGTTATCAATGGAGGCCTACTACTCGACAAGTGAAATGGCGGATACGATATTCTGCTATGGGTGAGCATATGGACGTAGCCTCCGCTGCCTTGCCCTCTACGCTGAAAAATATCCACAGTGCAGAGTGCCCCCTGATAAGGTGTTCGGAAGTCTTTTCCAGCGTCTGAGGGATACAGGTATCCTTAAGCCTCGGAAGGCTGACCATGGAAAGCTCCACACAGTCCGTACGCCTGACATGGAGGAGCGTGTGCTGCGTTCGGTGAAAGAAACCCCTGCGACCAGTGTGCGACGATTAGCAATAGCACGAAGCGCGTCTCATTTTATTTTCTTGGGCATACTTCATGAGCAACTGCTGTACCTATATCATCTACCGCGCTTTCAGGCCCTAATGCCACAGGATCGTCATGGCAGACGGCGGGTCCGTCAATGGCTGTTGCACAAGTCTGCTGTAGATCCACTGTTCACATCCAAGATTTTATTCACTGATAAGACAAGGATCACAAGAGATGATGTTGTGAATTTCCATAACCAGCATATATCAGCAAATGTAAATCCCCAAGCAGTTCAGGAGAGAGGGAATCAACACCGATTCTCAACCAAGGTATGAGCAGACGTACTTGATGATAGATTAATAGGGCCATAATTGCTATCACAAAGGGCAACTGGGGCGGATTGTCTGGACTTTCTCGTTAATGTATTGCCTACTTTGCTGGAGCCTGTGCCACTGCATCAACGAATACAAATGTGCTTCATGCATGATGGCGCACCAGCACGCTTTCATAACAATGTGTGCGAACATCTAACGCAACCATTTGAGGATCGCTGGGTTGGTCAGAAGGAGGGAGACGGGAGGCACACACACCTGCTTGGTCTGCTCGTTCCCCAGACCTCAATCCCTTGGAGTTTTGGTTAGGGGGCGCTTGAAGGAATTTTGACTGGCACTAGTAACATTATCGTCTGCGTTCAAAGCTAGCGAGCGACTTCCCTTCTTGCAGCCTCACTCCCAGTATAACTACCATGTAACAAGTGGGATCCGTCTCAATTCTGATTGGCTGATTATACTCGCTGCGAATCAGAATGCTCGCTCATGATCATACTCGCGCCAAAACTGGCCCGCTAATCCTTATACATAGACACATTTACATCATTCTGACACACAAATATTAAAGTAATGTTTAATAAACAAAAACGAATAGGCAATAATTCTGGAAATATTCTTCAGATAGTTACTAATACTAACAGCGACAAACACGCCACCACTGGTTGCATGCAATCTCTCCTTTCTAAACACCGTCTGTGGCTTTGTAAAAATTTCGGCAGAATTTATCTCTGGCTTCAGCCAGCTTCCCATACCTATAACGATTTCAGCTTCGGTGCTTTCTGTCAGCGCTTGAAGTTTCGGTACTTTACCAACGCAGCTTCGACAGTTTACAATTATAATAGCGATTGTTGCTCGGTCCCCGCATGTCCTGACTTTGCCCCGCACCCTTTGAGGGTGCTGACTTTCTGGCTGCTCTGTTACAATAGCAATCACACCTAGACATATGTCATCAGCAAAGTGAGTATATTCCCTGGGATGATTTTCCCACGACAGGTTTGTGTAACTCTTGCAGGTTACTTAAGATGGTCTATTATACAACATTTAAATCTAACGAATGTTCCACGTACACACTCTCATTTACTCACATTTATTCCCACAACAATATTAGACACAAAAAATAATTTTGTCTGATTTTTATATTCCGAAAACGAAAAATATTTAAAGTTTTAATATAAAAATCTTAATTAATTTTGCACACTAAGAGTTCTGTTCATGTTTTGAAATAATATCAAAATATAAACTATTATATTCCCTAACTGAAATTAGCTCCCTAAGTGTCGGTTTTTTACTTTTTTAACATTTTTTTTTAAATCTCCGAAACTATGATAGTTACAATGTTGAAATTTTTATACAATCTTCTCCTCAATAACAAAAGGTAGTGTACCGATTTTGAAAATGATTGAATAGTATTTAATATCATTTACTTAGGTTCTTATAGATGGTGAATGTATGCATCCAGTAACAGACACTGAATAGCTTTCCCAGGGCAGGCAGTGGCAGATGGGCGAGTGTCTTCCGGTTACGCTGGCAGATGTCAGCCCTCGAAGTTACATGCAGCAAGCTATCCTAAAACAAACGTTCGCTCGGAACAACTTGCGACGCTACAGGTTTATCGCAGAAAGTATGCATTTCCGGAACCACGTTTATTGGACTTATCTCAGAAAGTACGCATTTCCGGACCCATGTTTGTTGCACTTATTTCGATGAGCACTACCACCTGTGAAAGTATTCAACACTTTTTTTGAACAGTCCGTATATTTATTCTCAGCCATGATGCCTATGTTTGTGAACCGTGACTGCGTGGGATAATTATTTATTTCAAGTTTATGCTACCAGTCACTTTTTATTTTATGCTTAATCTAACATAATGCAACGCGTTTCGAACATGTGCTGTTCATCTTCAAGCGTTTATACATACATACATACATAGAGAAATGTTACTTAAAAATAAACAGTCTTAAACTAGATTAATCTAGAACACTATGTCCATTGTTTTTTCCTTAACTGCTGGTGTGCCATTTGGGGGGGGGGGGGAGGAGGGGGGCAGTGTGTATCTAGAAATCGAAATAGCAGCAACTCACATTAAAGATACAGGCCACCCTTTGAAAATCGAAGACAACCTCAAAATTTTACACAAAATATGAAGAAGGAAAAGAATGGATATCATGGAAGAATGGAAATTTTCATACATAACACAAGGCATGAACATTCTTAACGAAATAACGGTATTCAAAAACTCAAAATTCTTCAACAGTCTTAAGCCAGTTCTAACTCAATAGATTCAAGAAATGTCAATGTAAATAATTGACTAGAACGAAGAATATCGATACAAAACCTCGATAATCGATACAGACTCACATGCTACAGTCCGCCATTTTGTATTGAGTGTATAACATCGAAGCAATTTGTGCAGTGGCAATCAGTGACAAAATATAATGTGCAATAGTGCAATGTCAGTCAACAGCTCCGCCATTACACCAGTGATGCAAGTGAAGCAGCAATATGATGAAATTGTAAGTGATCAACTGTCACATAAAAGCGTTTCACACTATTTTTGTAACACATAACTGATGCAAATCTATCTGCATCCGATACAGGCTGTGATATACATAGTCTACAACGAAGAAGAAAACCAGCAGAAGACATCACTGATTTCGATTCCTTGATATACGCTGCTCCCCTCCTTCCCCCCAAATCCCACACCAGTAGCTACAGGAAAAAACAATGGGCAGTGTGTTCTAGATTAACCTAATTTAAGACTGTTTATATTTAAGTAACATTTCTCTATGTATGTATGTATAAACGCTTGAAGATGAACGGAACATGTTCGAAACGCGTTGCATTATGTTAGATTAAGCATAAAATAAAAAGTGACTGGTAGCAGAAACTTGAAATAAATGATCACCATGTATATACTTACATATTGTATGTAGACTGTAATTGCCCTGTAGTCTTCTGTCCAGCAGGCCACCATGACCTTTGTCGTGAACGTGGAACTAAGTGGCTCACCTGCCGACAGGCGGCCGGCGCTCTTCAAGAAGCTGCTGGCGCTGCGCGTGCGCGACAGCGACAGCGAGCACCAGACGGCGCGCGCCGTGGTGACGGCGCTGTCGGCGCGCCGCCGCCAGCTGTCCATGAAGATCCGCACCGCGCTGTCGCTGCTCGCCAAGTTCCTGCAGGGCCAGCACATCGACCAGAACGACACCTTCATCCGCAACATGCTCACCGACGACGACTACAACGAGGCGGCCGACTACGACCGCCACTACGTCACTCTGCCCGTGGCCAAGTTCAAGGCGAAGAACCGCCGCTTCTAGCGCCGCCGCCGCCGCTACCCCCACGACCTGTTTGTACATTTCTTGTGATATACGCGAATAAACAACTCTCTTTCCATACTCTGCACTCTTCTTCATCAGTACCATTTATTTTATTAAACCTTAATGTCAACACGCTGGGCAGAACGTTAATCATCTCTTTAAAAGAGCAAACTGGTTTTTCGTAGCGCTATAGATAGCACAGAGCTAGTGCCAGGCGATCATATGAACCTCTGCCACAGACGTAGCTCATGGTGGTGAAGCGGTGTGTGTGTGTGTGTGTGTGTGTGTGTGTGTGTGTGTGTCAATCAGCAGAATAGAGTGGGTCACGGTAGAATGTAGTGACACGGTAGAGTGATAGTAAGAACCCATGGTGTCTGGATATGCGCATAACCAATCTTTAAAAGAAGTTGTCCAATTTTGGGGTGTATCAGCTTGGACTGCCCAACCTCTGTACAAGGAATGGTGCGCCACTCGCTGCTATCTAACACGTGTAGGAGCAGTGGTCGAAAAAAGGCCCTTAAGCCGACCTTACACGAGACGATTTAGCTAACATTAACGTAGTACTCTACAAGTTTTGTGGTGTCACTTCCTGTTACCTCACGTTGAGGAGGCAGTGCTCCATGTAAAAAACTAAATACGTTCTGTGATATTTCGACAACGTGCTACGAAAGGCTGAAAAAATATTTACTCCAACCCCCTGCCCCTGCCCCCCACTCTCTGTCCAACTCCTCCTCCACCCTCTTTCTGTCCATCTCTTTCTGTCCATCTCCTCCTCCCTCTCCCTGCCCATTTCCTCCTCGCCTCTTTCTGTCCATTTGGTCCTTTACCTTCTCTCTGTCCATCTCCTCCTTACCCCCTCTCTGTCTATCTCTTTCTCCCCCTGTCTCCGTCCATCTCCTACTCCTCCTCCTCCTCTTTCCTTTCTCTACCTTCCCCTCTCTCCTCTCTCCATCAATTTCCCCATCCCCTATCTGTCATCTCCTCCTCTTCCTCCTATCTGCGGGCCGGCCGGGGTGGCCGAGCGGTTCTAGGCGCTAGTCTGGAGCCGCTATGGTCGCAGGTTCGAATCCTGCCGCGGGCATGGATGTGTGTGATGTCCTTAGCTTAGTTAGGTTTAAGTAGTTCTAAGTTCTAGGGGACTGATGACCACAGCAGTTAAGTCCCATAGTGCTCAGAGCCATTTCAACCATTTGAACCTCCTATCTGCGCCTGTCTCCTGCTCCCCCCTTGCTGTCGCTCCGTTTCCTGCTCCCCCCTTCTCTCTCCTCGCCTCAGTATGAGACTTGTGGTTCTTATCCCTACAGCATTTCTTTGTAGATTCTAACTAATATGAGTACCAAATTTGCCTGAAGTCGTTCGAGGGGTTTAAGATGAGCGTTTTACCCGTGGTTTTGTCCTCATATTCACATGTCAAATCTATTTCCCATAAGTTTAACACATTTCTCACATATTTTCACATGTTTTTCACCTGTGTGTCCAGCGAATTTTGCTCTCCAATTTCGTTTTCAGGCAACTGAATGTTTGTGACGTCATATGTCCTGGACTATGTGCTGTAAAATGCAGGTACGTCCAGTGCTACATGTGGCTACTGTTTGCGAAATGTGCTGCTAATATTGTTAGTAGTAAAGAAGTAAAAAATTAACACGTCGTGCACGACGCGGCAGTTTTTCTCGCATCTCAGTATTTGACATCATGTCTCCTGAACTATGTGTCGTACAATTACACATTTTTGTAAATCCACACAGCGGCAGATATGCACACCGTCTGCGTAACTAAGTAAAAAATTTTATCGTCTCGCATTACACGGTAGCTTTTCACGCATCAGAGTGTTTATGACGTCGTACCTCCTGAACTATAGTCAGTTCCACTGGAAAGTGTACGCCTTTATCTGTATTAAATAACAGACACTGTTATAAATATATGTTTACATGAAAATGCATGTTATTACTAATTGCACTATGTTCTAATAGTTAATCCAATCTCCACCATCATCGATTATAGCATGACACCTTTTTGGCATGCTTTTCTCGAAATTTTCTGCAAATTCTCTCTGTAATGATCTCCATATCGTCCTGAATTTATAAGACGACTGCTTCAAAGTATATATTGGCTTTCCTTCCTGTTACTATAGGACCAAACATTTTCGATCGGATTTGCATCTGTAGACATTGCAAGCCAGTTCATCGTGGACACTCTATTGTCTTTTTCTCACGCTTTAAGGAGGCGGCTGCAATGTTTCGGATCATTATCCTCTTGAAGTACCCACTTTGCCTCGTTCGAACCCAATAGCTTCTCAAGGGACGTCAGAAGGCATTTTTGATGAATACTGCACATTTTTTCAGTGGCTGTATATAAGTGTGAATAACCAAAACCGCGCGTAGAGAAACATCCCCAAACATGCACTTTTACCGACTGTTTGACAGTCCGTTGAAGCAACCTTTCACGCTTTGTGCACTAGGCTTTTGAAAGAGGTGACCAGAACCAAAATGATGATTTACAAGGAACACTGCCTCTTGACGCTCCAGATATTTTGCACTTATTTTAAAATGCAACCGACAAAACAAAACATTCAACTCTCACTCTCTTAATTTATACACTGTGCAAAAGCGCACTGATTACAGATTCGAGACCACTACCAGGGATGTCGCTGCGGACGTTACATTTAAAATTAAGGCGTATACTTTCTTGCCAAACTGACTGTGTGTCCGACAATGATGTAACTTGTCTCACGTTCAGTGGTTTGGTGAACACTGTCTTCAAAATGTGTCACGAATAGTAATAAAGACCTAATAAATTAAAACATCACGCTTCATGCGACAGTTTTACTGCATCGACATCGAAAATGTAGAAAGCAATAAACTATTTTCCTTTTATCATTTGGGATCGTCAGCAAGAAAAGGTTTTTTAAAGGGTTGAAATTATATGTAAAGGCTGTTGCTGGCATCTGTGTGCTCCCATTCTCAAATACCAGATGACTGAAGTAGGTGTTTTCGCGCGTCGTGGGCTACACTACTTTTTCAGTCACTCACCCGCCCCCTTTGATAGGTGGGTGGTACTTACCGTCACAGTGATTCTTTCCGGACTGTAAGCGACATGTGTACCAACTTTGATCGAAATGCAGAGGTTTAGGAGGAGATGTAGAACATACAAACAGGGTGTTCGGAAATTCCCGTTACAAACCTCTAGGGCTTGTGGAGGGGAGTGCGCACATAATATTTTGAATAGGAGTCCATGTACGGAAACTTCATCCAGCGATGCTACAGAGCGTCGAAGTTACAGGCGGCGGCACCTGTAAATGTGTGTATAGACCGTATGATTTTCAAGTGTGGTGGAGGATAAATGTATCAATTCAAAGTAAGGGTCACTGCCCCGAGGACGAACGAGTCGAAAGCTATAAACGAAAACCATTCCGATACCTCTGACAGAAGGTATCGGAAAGGTTGTTGCTAAGATTGCAGGGTAGGCAACTTTCAGAGAAGATAGTATGGACAAAAACAAGACAAAAGTTTAGTAGACATAGGCTGTAAAATAAATACCTTAACAGGGTTGCCACAAGTTTCCCCAGGTGAAATTCCCTGATATTTCCCTGATTTCCAAACAAGTTTTTGCATTTTCCCTAATGAATTTAGAGATCTCAAGGGTACGTCATCTGTCTTTGCAGCTACGGTTCAAGAAACAATAGTGCAAACGAGGAAATATGTAAAACAAAAAAAAAGGTTTTCAAGCAGATGGCTTTTCCTGATGTGTATTAAGTACTAACATTAACATCATTTATAACGAACTGATTTTAGATGGACCCAAAAAGTATAAGTGTTTCATTAAGCCCACTGACATTATGTTATTTCAATAAAACGATACAAATGTGGTGACAAAAATAAGCATTTCTTTCGAGTAGTATGACAGATTTAAAATGTCTTTGCTGATTTCAGGAATAACCTCAGAAAAAAATGATTTCAGAAATAAATTCAGAAAAATGTAGGCCTCTTGAAAGAAATGTCTAAGGCGGTGAAAAATTGTGTAAACCAACACTGTAGGTGACCGCCAATAAAATGTTGGTTCTACTATATTACTAGTAGTTATTGTCGGTAATTACCGACTGTGTTATATCCATTATTTTACAGGTATTTTGCGATTTTTCTTTCAAGAAATATATGTGTACATAGCGCACAAACCACCAGCGACTGACACAGATTTCTTCTCATCCTCCATACTTTCTAATAAGCTACTTTTTAAGTGCCAAAAATGTACCACACAAATAAAATGTCTATAAAACCGCACATTGTACAACGTACGTGCGGTGAGACAGTCGCAGTTCCTGAGATTCATCGCCCATGGCCTGCTGAGGAGCACCGCAGTCCTGGATCCGTGTTTTAAACCATGAAAATCCACTGCATTACGCCACACACAAAGAGACCTGGCCAGCAGGCAAATCGGTGAGACTAGATCCGACGGGCAGGGCCTGCACAGTAGTGGCAGCAGAAGCAGATACCAGCAGAAGCGGCTTGTGGTTTTGTTCCGTTGCGGAAATCCACTCTTATGGACAGGTATTCATGAGCCACAGACCGCATGTTGATGAAATGAGACCACGGTGGTCAATCTAAGCAAAAGATAACTTATCCAAGTACTCTGAGGATCAACAATAATGACAGGTAGCAACTCACCATACAGATGATTGCTGAGCCGCAGACGAGCACGTAGAAAAGACAATCACACTCTCACAACTATGTATTCAGCCATAACTTTTGTCACAAAACGAGAGCACACACACATTCACACAATCACTCAGACAGAATCCATACTCACATGACCTCAGTCTCTGGCCGCTGCGCCTGCAGTCTCTGAGAATCAGATCCAAACGAGCCACTCCTCACACCTCCCTGCCTCTCGTCGGCAGCTGCTAGACTAGCGGCAAGAAGTGGTGGCAGCACAAACTGCAAGCTGAAGGTAATGGTAGGAAGGAGAGGAGCAGTACTAATGAGAGAATACGGAAGCGGCGCACGTACTGAGCTACAGCCAGCCAATGACGATGCACGAAAGGTCAGTAAACGAACCATTTCATCTAGTGAGAGAAAAATGAGATTTGTCCAGTGTTTCTTTCAAATTTCCACTTTGATGGACCACTCATGCATATTTTCATTCTATCATATTTCTTACACTCCTGGAAATGGAAAAAAGAACACATTGACACCGGTGTGTCAGACCCACCATATTTGCTCCGGACACTGCGAGAGGGCTGTACAAGCAATGATCACACGCACGGCACAGCGGACACACCAGGAACCGCGGTGTTGGCCGTCGAATGGCGCTAGCTGCGCAGCATTTGTGCACCGCCGCCGTCAGTGTCAGCCAGTTTGCCGTGGCATACGGAGCTCCATCGCAGTCTTTAACACTGGTAGCATGCCGCGACAGCGTGGACGTGAACCGTATGTGCAGTTGACGGAATTTGAGCGAGGGCGTATAGTGGGCATGCGGGAGGCCGGGTGGACGTACCACCGAATTGCTCAACACGTGGGGCGTGAGGTCTCCACAGTACATCGATGTTGTCGCCAGTGGTCAGCGGAAGGTGCACGTGCCCGTCGACCTCGGACCGGACCGCAGCGACGCACGGATGCACGCCAAGACCGTAGGATCCTACGCAGTGCCGTAGAGGACCGCACCGCCACTTCCCAGCAAATTAGGGACACTGTTGCTCCTGGGGTATCGGCGAGGACCATTCGCAACCGTCTCCATGGAGCTGGGCTACGGTCCCGCACACCGTTATGCCGTCTTCCGCTCACGCCCCAACATCGTGCAACCCGCCTCCAGTGGTGTCGCGACAGGCGTGAATGGAGGGACGAATGGAGACGTGTCGTCTTCAGCGATGAGAGTAGCTTCTGCCTTGGTGCCAATGATGGTCGTATGCGTGTTTGGCGCCGTGCAGGTGAGCGCCACAATCAGGACTGCATACGACCGAGGCACACACGGCCAACACCCGGCATCATGGTGTGGGGAGCAATCTCCTACACTGGCCGTACACCTCTGGTGATCGTCGAGGGGACACTGAATAGTGCACGGTACATCCAAACCGTCATCAAACCAATCGTTCTACCATTCCTAGACCGGCAAGGGAACTTGCTGTCCAACAGGACAATGCACGTCCGCATGAATCCCGTGCCACCCAACGTGCTCTAGAAGGTGTAAGTCAACTACCCTGGCCAGCAAGATCTCCGGATCTGTCCCCCATTGAGCATGTTTGGGACTGGATGAAGCGTCGTCTCACGCGGTCTGCACGTCCAGCACGAACGCTGGTCCAACTGAGGCGCCAGGTGGAAATGGCATGGCAAGCCGTTCCACAGGACTACATCCAGCATCTCTACGATCGTCTCCATGGGAGAATAGCAGCCTGCATTGCTGCGAAAGGTGGATATACACTGTACTAGTGCCGACATTGTGCATGCTCTGTTGCCTGTGTCTATGTGCCTGTGGTTCTGTCAGTGTGATCATGTGATGTATCTGACCCCAGGAATGTGTCAACAAAGTTTCCCCTTCCTGGGACAATGAATTCACGGTGTTCTTATTTCAATTTCCAGGAGTGTATATTTTAAGTGACAGTGCCACAATAAAAATAATCCATCCCAGAATAAAGAAACTTGCAGTCAGGACTTCGCACACGGACGCCCTCTGTCATCTGTGCCACTTTGTATCTATGTCGCCAAAGCTGTCTGCCAGTTAAAAAGGAAGCAAGCAAAATTTTTATCTTAGGGTAAACAATCCTATTTTTGCAGACAGC
The DNA here is from genome assembly GCF_023897955.1 of Schistocerca gregaria. Lineage (NCBI taxonomy): Eukaryota > Metazoa > Arthropoda > Insecta > Orthoptera > Acrididae > Schistocerca > Schistocerca gregaria. The sequence goes on from NC_064927.1 coordinate 311,855,923, forward strand.
CGCAGAAAACTACAATTTAAAGCGACTAAAACTGAAGTCATAACATTCAAAGGCTAACATCTAGTCAGGTCAAAAATAACAATAAATAATAAAAAAATAGCGGGGGCGCTAAAGATGAACTACCTTTACTTTTATCGTAACAAAAAATAATCAAACCAGATGCAAAGCTTAAGAAAGTTTTATTTAAACTGATTATACACATGTTAATTTTTTGTAAGTGTTTGGGCTCCCTAATTTCAACAAAATTGTGAAAAGAATAAAAGGCTGTAGGCAGATAATATCGATCAAATGGATCCTTCCAGATTGCGAATCGAGTTCTGTAATACAGATACCAAGTTCTTAGTGCCAATAGGACATCAGAGAACATAATGGGAAGATAGCTTTGAGATGGGACAGGCTGACAGTAATCCTTGAGGAAAAAGAAGTACGGCTTAATGAGAAAGCCGAACTGTGTTCAATGGCAGGGTGGTAAAACCATTGTGTTTACGTCAGAGAAAATTCGATACAATTCTGTACTGTGACACGTGAGGAACTGCCCTACACAACTACGGTAATGATCACTACAGAACGGCCCAGTTCTCCAATTTAAAAAAAAATACAGGTTTTTTATTTATTTTCATTGACGTCATTATGTTCCGGGCAGAACCCGTCGTACTATTTGCTACGACAGTGTCACATTTTTCATTGACTGTTATCATTTTTGACGATCCTCTTCCCTGGTGATTACGTACTGTTCCTTTGCGGCTGGCGTGAGTCGAAACACCAATTCATTGTTGAATATTTAGACTTAAAGGCCCGCGGAACATCGCTTCGGATACTGGGCTGCAAAAAAAGACAAAAGAGAGATCTACATTTGGCTCCAGCTCCAAAGACGATGCTAGGGAGTACAAGGTTTCGCCAGCCGCCACTGAATAAAGAAATGTGCACGCTGCGTTTCCTTCTTGTTACTGATGGAGAAAATTCTGAAGAAAAACGTGAGATATGCTAATTTAGTATTAATTAATTAATACTGTCTACATACCGTTTGAGTGCAGCAGTAGTAACTGATAATATGGAAAATACAGGGTGTGCCGACTGTGGCAATAATTAGACATTATGCAGCTCAGAGCGCTACAATTATGATTATGCTGTTTTTACAAAATTTAATAAACAGAAACGTTTACAATAAAGTAAAATTTTACAGAATTATTCCCCCTTGTAAGGTGTTGTGACGAGAAGTAACTAGATGTCACGGTTTCCTAATCTTATTGTTGCACAGAGAATTCGTCTAACTTTCCAGCAAGTGTTCCATGACGAAAAAGGAATCGATCCGCACTCTCTTATAAAGGCAAACGTGAGTCGTTCAAGATAAGTTTTGTGATCAGTGACTGCTGGCTGTGGGGAAGGAACTGTGTGAAAGTTGGCAAACAACAACGCAAGAAAGGTGAAGTTCTAAGTTGTGGATGTCTACATACCGTTTACTGAGTTACTGTGTGCTACATGAAAGTTTTGAACTGTTTTGTTTGGAATGAAAATTATAACGTATGAGGGGTATTCAAAAAAAAAAAAGCTACAAAACAACACTACGGGTGCAATTGATGTCTTTACTCAAAAGTAATCAGCAGAGGCCTGAGCACAGCTATCTCACTGAGCCGGAGACTGCCTGTGTCTGTGACGGGAGCCAGTTCTCTACTGCGTCTTTGAATTCGCTGTCCGAGTTGAAGACCTGTCCTCTGAGATGTTTTCTAGCTGATAAAACCAGTTTAAATCTCAGGGCGACTTGTCCGGACTCGAAGGTGGATGCTCAAGCTGCTACCACTTGATGATGATGTTTGGTTTGTAGGGAGCTCACCTGCGCGGTCACCAGCGCCCGTACACATTCGCAACCTGTACACAGTCCAATCTAGCCACTTTCATGAATGGTGATGGAATGATGAGAACAACACAAACACCCACTCCCTGGGCAGAGAAAATCCCAACCCGGCCAGGAATCGAACCCAGGACCCCATGATCCATAGATAGCAACGCTAGCCACTAGCGCTGCGGACGCTCCTACGTGAACTTGTCCATTATACTTTCTGTGACCTTGGCGACTTCTGGACGCGTGTTATCGTGGAGCGAAATCACTCCCTCCGTGAACAGCCCAGGTCGTTAGCTCTTGATGGACTTGCGTAGGCTAAGGAATGCCTCACAGTACACGTCATTGTTAATGATTTTTCCGTGCTCCAGGAATTCGGCGAGTACCGGACATCGAAAAAGACGGTGACAGTCGCTTTGATTGCTGAGGGCACAGATTTGCATTAGGATGCAGCTTCGCCTTACAACGAAAAATCTCATCTCGCTTCAGTCTGGTGACAGCGACAAAGTTTTCCTTAAAACGAAGCGTCTCACAGCGTGTATTTGAAGTGCCCTAAGTGGAAAATACTGGTTGAGCGTGCATTCGAAGCACATTGTTTGAAGAAACTAAGTGTGACGCCGTACATGGTGGTGCGGTGGGTAGTAAACTCGCCTTAGTAGCAGTGTGTTTCGAATCCTTCCTTCTCAAGTCATTTCAAGTAAGTTTTCTAAATCATTTGAGACGAATGCTTGGCTGAGGGGATCAGTGGTGGATACAGAAAAACCTCAATTGGGAGGGGGGCGGGGCCGCTGGAGATGAACTACCTTTACTTTTATCGTAACAAAAAATAATCAAATCAGATGCAAAGTTTAATAAAGTTTTATTTAAACTGATTATAAACATACACGATTCAGTTTCTTTGTAGTGCATTCAATAGAGGGAAATATAGTAACAATGCGTTTTTAGGAATCACTATTACCGGACATATACGCATCAACAGGTTCCCATACTAACTCGCATTACGACTTAGGGATGGGAAACTATTGTTACGTTATTGGTAAAAATATTGTTACGAGCCTTCTGTGAACACTCTTTTCGTTCTTGTGCTCGGCATGTGAGTTAGCAACCTATCCGATTGTCGGAATAGTTATTCCCTCATGACGTTTGTTGTAAATAATCCTCAAAGCATCAATGATGTACGTAATTACAAATACTAGAAGCAAAAAAAGTTAGGTTCGTTACGCCACATTAAGGTTGTCTGTTGCACAAACAGGGGATCACAGTGCCTCTTCACACAGCATTCTTCTATCGCACATTAGTTTATTTCGCTCTGTGGAATTCAAACCTATAAATCCTGTAATGGAAGCCGTCAAACCTGTATCCAGGACAGTGGAAATTAGAATGTCCTGTGATGCCTCTCCTACTCCCAGTCGGCCGCTTTGACATACTGAATGAAAAACTGCATGGGAATATCTGTGACAGGGAGAATTAAACTCTTCAGAAAATCTGCACACTTTATTGCCTATTACCTAATAACTTACTCTTTTATGTAACATAAAAACCAGTAAACACAAGAGACAAGCAAGACAGTATACATGTCTTCAATGGTCAGGTCTCAGCATTTTTTTTTTCTAAGCTTGCTACAGACTGACACGGCATGCTCTCCTTTCCGCGAAAGAATCTATTACCTCATCAAAGTTCCTCAAACGTCTTACTACATGAAATATCAAACTGTTGTTGCCTAATACTGAAAAAGCTGTTAATACGAATAGACCCAAGAGTGGTGTGCTTTCTCGATTTGATCACGTCTATTTTGTCCCAGTCTACTACATAAAACGAAATAGGCCTTTCTAACATTGCAGTAACTTTAACACGCACCAAATAAGCGAGACAGTTTTGCCACAAAAATCATTTTTATCTACTTTATTTACATAAAGAACACGACAGAATATAATTCACGAACTACCAAATGTCTATTAGCCCTATCATAAACAAAAAGTCTTATGCTAGAAACCAGTTTCACATTTCATTCATATGTTCCAGTTTTGCATGAGATAGAAAAGTAGTAGGAGTAAGAAAATTTTATATAAATTTGGAAACGTAATATTCTTGTATGAACATCAAGAGCTCAGATGGAAACCCAGTTCTAAAAGAAGGGAAAGCAGAAAAGGTGCAAGGAGTATATAGAGGGCGATGTACTTGAGGACAATATTATGGAAATGGAAGAGGATGTAGATGAAGATGAAATGGGAGATGTGATATTGCGTGACGAGTTTGACAGAGCACTGAAAGACCTGAGTCGAAACGAGGCCCCCGGAGTAGACAACATTCCACTGGAACTACTGATGGCCTTGGGAGAGACAGTCCTGACAAAACTCTAGCATCTGGCGAGCAAGATGTATGAAACAGGCGAAATACCCTCAGACTTCAAGAAGAATATAATAATTCCAATCCCAAATAAAGCAGGCGTTGACAGATGTGAAAATCACCGAATTATCAGTTTAATAAGCCACAGCTGCAAAATACTAACACTAATTATTTACAGACGAATGGAAAAACTGGTAGAAGCCGACCTCGGGGAAGATCAGTTTGGATTCCGTAGAAATACTGGAACACGTGAGGCAATACTGACCTTACGACTTCTCTTAGAAGAAAGATTAAGGAAAGGCAAACCTACGTTTCTAGCATTTGTAGACTTAGAGAAAGCTTTTGACAATGTTGACTGGAATACTCTCTTTCAAATTCTAAAGGTGGCAGGGGTAAAATACAGGGAGCGAAAGGCTTTTTACAATTTATACAGAAACCAGATGGCAGTTATAAGAGTCGAGGGACATGAAAGGGAAGCAGTGGTCGGGAGACAGGGTTGTGGCCTCTCCCCGATGTTATTCAATCTGTATATTGAGCAAGAAAAATTCGGAGTAGGTATTAAAATCCATGGAGAAGAAAAAAAACTTTGAGGTTCGCCGATGACATTGTAATTTTGTCAGAGACAGCAAAGGACTTGGAAGAGCAGTTGAATGGAATGGACAGTGTCTTGAAAGGAGGATATAAGATGAACATCAACAAAAGTAAAATGAGGTTAATGGAATGTAGTCGAATTAAATCGGGTGATGCTGAGGGAATTAGATTAAAAAATGAGACACTTAAAGTAGTAAACGAGTTTTGCTATTTGGGGAGCAAAATAACTGATGATGGTCGAAGTACAGAGGATATATAATGTAGACTGGCAATGGCAAGGAAAGCGTTTCTGAAGAAGAGAAATTTGTTAACATCGAGTATAGATTTAAATGTTAGGAAGTAGTTTCTGAAAGTATTTGTATGGAGTGTAGCCATGTATGGAAGTGAAACATGGACGATAAATAATTTGGACAAGAAGAGAATAGAAGCTTTCGAAATGTGGTGCTACAGAAGAATGCTGAAGATTAGATGGGTAGATCACATAACTAATGAGGAAGTATTGAATAGGATTGGGGAGAAGAGAAGTTTGTGGCACAACTTGACCAGAAGAAGGGATCGGTTGGTAGAACATGTTCTGGGGCATCAAGGGATCACCAATTCAGTATTGGAGGGTAGCGTGGAGGGTAAAAATCGTAGAGGGAGACCAAGAGATGACTACACTAAGCAGATTCAGATGGATGTAGGTTGCAGTAGGTACTGGGAGATGAAGAAGCTTGCACAGGATAGAGTAGCATGGAGAGCTGCATCAAACCAGTCTCTGGACTGAAGACCACGACAACAACAATATTCTTCCATGTAATTTGTGTAAAGTGGCCGTTTCTTCTCCTTCCTCGTTCTAACAAACAATCTCGTCGTGACAAATTCTGTAACTATTCCTGCCATGGTCAAAACTTATTCTCCGATTAACTTGACTAACCCTGCTAGAATCATCTGTTCAGTTACCCCGCGTTTATTCTTCGATTAGGCGTTACTACATGTTCGTACAACACGTTTCCCGCGCTATTCCGAGCAGCTGTTCAACTGGCCCTAAGTAGTGTGTAGAGATCTGGGAAAAAATTTCTGTCAAAATTAAATTTTCTTGGATAGGACCAGAAGATAATATGTAATCTTTCTTACCTGTTATTCCTGTTAGTCGTTTATTTCCACTCTGGTAGTCTGAATCTATGGATTTCGCTAATAATTATAACAACGTTTATCATTCGCACACCCACTCAACCACATAATAAAACAGCGATTGGTATTCACCCGTTCGAGTTTATTCGGTTCAGTCCCCAGACTCGTTTCCTTTCGTCAGATGGGAAAGTTTTATTTCTTGATGCGACGGAGATTCCACTGGCAGAGACCTCACGCACACTACGCCCGCGTCCAAAAATCATCTTCACTATTCGTTCAGAAATCAACGTAGAACATGTTCAGGGGTGTTCTAAAACCAACAGGGATGCGTTTCAAAATGAGATGATTAATCGATAGACCAACGTGAGCTGAATGCTAGGCACTTTGTGAAACAATGCATTTTCTTCAAGAATATGAATTTGGCGCCCCCTGAAATTGCCACCCGTGTTGGTTCGCCCCCACCCCCCTAGATCCCAGCCTGCAGAATGTGCTGCATCATATACCTCTTCCGCTTTCCATAAACCCCTCGCCTTCGTTCCGTATCGGAACCGGTTTTTTAAATGAGTACTGCAAGGGTGACAGATTGGGCTATATTTTGCCATTTGGACTAAGAATGTTAAGTAGTTTTTTTAAAGAAATACGACCATGGCCGTTTGGGCGATATTTTTTTGTTGATCAACACGATTTTTGGACGACACTGAAAAATCCGAGTGTATTTTTATGCGATGTTTTAATTTAGTGTTCTTTGTAATGACGTTTAATGCTCCACTGCCTTGTAAAGTACTGTATGGCAACCACAAAGTTCTACATGTCTCCAACTAACGACTCCATTGTTAACTACGTTTTATACAGTATCGCTTACTTTCTTTTTACTTATCATAACGCTAGTGAACGATTCAAAATCGGTTTTCCGCTTCTTTGTTGTTACAAACATATCCATAATTAGAAATAGCTAAAAATAGTAAACAGCAGCACTTACATTAAATTCAACTCAGAGTAAAAACTGCCAGCAGTGTACAATGGCTGGTCTTAGCTAATGTGGTAATAGGCGGAAGCCAATAGTGCTGCCGATAATATAGATAGTCTAAACCTATCGATAGACCCGTCGAGTATTGGTAGTACAAATCTCTTTTTCGTCGTATGACTAAATATCAAAATATAAGAGGCGATCAAAAAGTTTCCGTTCAAAGGTTTTGCATAAGTTCGAAAAATAGCGTGTGATACAATGCGAGATGGTTTTAATAATTTCCACAACGAGACTCTGACTCAGAATATGGCAGAAAACCCAAAGATATTCTGGTCATACATAAAGCACACCAGTGGCAAGATGCAATCAATACCTTCCTGCGCTATAACAACGGTGAAGTCACTGATGACAGTGCCACTAAAGCAGAGTTATTAAACACGATTTTTCGAAACTCGGTCAACAAAGAAGACGAAGTAAACATTCCTGAATTCCAATCAAGAACAACTGTCGCGATGAGAAACATAGAATTAGATATCCTCGGTGCAACAAAGCATCTTAAGTCACTCCAGATTGTACACCAGCCACCTTCCTTTCGGAGTATGCTGATACAAAAGCTCCTCATTTAGCAGTTAAATACAACCGCTCGCTCACGGAAACATCCGTACCTAAAGACTGGAAAATTTCTCAAGTCACATCAATACCCAAAAAGGGAAATAGGAGCAATCTGCTAAATTACAGGCCCGTATTGCAGTAGGAATCTGAAACATATACTGTGTTCGACCATTTTGAATGTGCGGTTTGGGATCCACATCAGGTGGAACTAACGGATGACATCGAAAAAGTTCAGAGAAGGGCAGCTCATTTTGTATTATCGCGAAATAGGGGAGATAGTGCCACAGACATTATACGTGAATTGGAGTGGCAATCATTAAAACAAAGGCGTTTTTCGTTGCGACGGGATCTTCTCATGAAATTTCAGTCGCCAGTTTTCTCTTCGGACTGCGAAAACATTCCACTGGCACCCACCTACATAGGGAGAAATAATCATCACGATAAGAGAACTCACACAGAAAAATTTAAGTGCACGTTTTCCCCTCGCGCCGTTCGAGAGTGGAACGGTAGAGAGACAGCTAGAAGGTGGTTCATTGAACCCTCTGCCAGGCACTTTATTGTGAATAGCAGAGTAATCACGTAGATGTAGACGTAGATGTAGACAATCCAGAAACGGTACGCCACTCAGGCAAAATCATTTTGGGCGCTGAGGCAACCATCTCACGGACGCACCTGGTTTGGTAAGACACCGTGTCCTGCTGGATGAAGCTGCCTGCTATATATCCTCGTCAAACAGCAGCAATCTTCGAACACTCAAGACCCGTTTTCAAAGAGACTAGAAGTGTTATAATGACATGGGGCAGGCCGCTGTGGCCGAGAGGTTCTAGGCGCTTCAATCTGGAACCGCGCTGCTGCGACAATCGCAGATTTTAATCCTGCCTCGGGCATGGATGTGCTTGATGTCCTTAGGTTAGTTAGGTTTAAGTAGTTCTAAGTCTAGGGGACTGATGAGCTCAGATGTTGAGTCCCGTACTGCTTCGAGCCATTTTAACCATTTTAGTCACATGGGGAGAGATCAGGACTATAGTTCGGGTGCTCGAGTGTCTCCCACTTGAGTTGGCTTCTGCGTTACGACGTTTGCGATATGGGGTCGTGCGTTATCACGAGGCAGCAACACACTTGACGCACCATTCCACAACGACGGTTTACGACAAACATGCTGCTCCATAAAATTCTTCACTCTCCGATTGATGCCTACCACTGCGTCCTTCCGCAGCCTAGAAAAGAATAAGAGCACGATGGTCCTGTTTGGACGCATAGTTCGTCGCCATAGTTCACGTATCTACATTTACCGCAAGAATATCGGAACGACACCAATGCCACAAAGATCCCTTGCCCACATATCGGTGTGCTTATACACCCGCATCTGAGTCGCGCTAAGTCGCATATAAGCCGCAGCAGCGCCCTCGAACGGAAACTTTTTTTTTATCGTCCCTTGTACACTACTGGCCATTAAAATTCCTACACCACGAAGATGACATGCTACAGACGCGAAATTTAACCGACAGGAAGAAGATACTGTGAGATTCAAATGATTAGCTTTTCAGAGCATTCACACGAGGTTGGCGCCAGTGGCGACACCTATAACGTGCTGACATGAGGAAAGTTTTCAACCGATTTCTCATACACAAACAGCAGTTGGCCGGCGTTGCCTGGTGAAACGTTGTTGCGATGCCTCGTCTAAGGAGGAGAAATGCATACCAACACGTTTCCAACTTTGATAAAGGTCGGATTGTAGCTCATCGCGATTGCGGTTTATTGTATCGCGACATTGCTGCTCGCGTTGGTCGAGATCCAATGACTGTTAGCAGAATATGGAATCGGTGGATTCAGGAGGATAATACGGAACGCCGTGCTGGATCCCAACGGCCTCGTATCACTAACAGTCGAGATAACAGGCATCTTATCATCATGGCTGTAACGGATCGTGCAGCCACGTCTCGATCCCTGAGTCAACAGATGGGGACGTTTGCAAGACAACAACCATCTGCACGAACAGTTCGACGACGTTTGCAGCAGCATGGACTATCAGCTCGGAGATCATTTCTGCAGTTACCCTTGACGCTGCATCACAGACAGGAGCGCCTGCGATGGTGTACTCAACGACGAACCTGGGTGCACGAATAGCCAAACGTCATTTTTTCGGATAAATCCAGGTTCTGTTTACAGTAGCATGATGGTCACATCCGTATTTGGCGACATCGCTGTGAACGCACATTGGAAGCGTGTATTCGACATCGCCATACTGGCGTATCCACCGCCATGACGGTATGGGGTGCCATTGGTTACACGTCTTAGTCACCTTTGTTCGCATTGACGGCACTTTGAACAGTGGACATTTCAGCTGTGTTACGACCCGTGGCTCTACCCTTCATTCGATCCCTGCAAAACCCTACATTTCGGCAGGCTAATGCACGACCGCATGTTGCAGGTCCTGTACGGGCCTTTCTGGATACAGAAAATGTTCCACTGCTGCCCTGACCAGCACATTCTCCAGATCTCTCACCAATTTAAAATGTCTGGTCAATGGTGGCCGAGCAACAGGCTCGTCACAATACACCAGTCACTACTCTTGATGAACTGTGTTATCGTGTTGAAGCTGCATGGGCAGCTGTACCTGTACACGCCATCCAAACTCTGTTTGACACAATGCCCGGGCGTATCAAGGCCGTCGTTACGGCCACAGGTGGTTGTTCTGGGTACTGATTTCTCAGGATCTATGCACCCAAATTGCGTGATAATGTAATCACATGTCAGTTCTAGTATAATTTATTTGTCGAATGAACACCCGTTTATCATCTGCGTTTTTCTTGGTGTAGCAATTTTAATGGCCAGTAGTGTATTTTTCAATCTCGCTGCACGGCATCTAGGTCGTGCGTAATTTCATATTACGTGATAATATTAACACTGCATTCTTGTTGGAAACAGGTAGAGATTTGCCATACATACATACAAGACAGCGGAGCCGTAAACATCATTAAAAATAACGCCAAAATTAAGAACATTGCATAAAAATACGTTCGGATTTGCCTGTGTGGTCCAAAAATCGCGTTTGCCAACGAAAAATGTCGCCCTAACGGCAACGGTTGTATTACTTTAAGCACTTTGCTCAAAATTTTACCTCGAAAGGCAGCGCGGCAAACTGCCTAGAATAGCAGCAGCAGAAAACGTCTCGGAGCTTAACAAAGCGGAAGTGCGTTGGCCAACACAGGAGAACTCGAACGCGTGTGCAGAGAAAACAAATACGCTCCGTTGACGAGAGCGGCGACAGGAGCGCTCCTGGCGGCCGGTAACACAGAAGCCACCTGCTCCAAAAGCACGGCGTGGGTAGCAGATTCCCGAATATGTGGCCGAGCAAACGCTATGCCGCCGGCGCGGCAGTTCCGGAGACAAACTGCCAGCCCACGGCACACGTCATCGCCTCCGCCGGCCGCCACGAGATGTAATTATGACGCCATCGTCGCCTCCATAAATGTCACACTGTCGCCGTTGCTAACCGCGCTTGCTTAACGGCGTCTAGCCGTCTTCCCACATGTGCAGCGAAACTGACTCGTTATGCAAACCGCCTGCTGTTTGCACAACAGCATAGGGAATCGGGTTTACGTTCATACCTGACATGCTTTGGGGTCTGTTTTCACGGCATGACACATGGGGAAACCTGAAATTAAGATTACGTATCGATATACGAGCTGTTTCAGTTCATCTTGCTATGGATAATGTTGTGGTTGGCAGGAGAGCCAACACCGTGTTACTAGAGTAGGCCGAAAGCCACGCGATTTAGCTCACGCAGGTTAGCGTGAGGTCTGGAACAGGACAAGGAAATTAGAATTTAGAAAAACGGACGTAGCTGGTGGAACACTTAAGTTTAATCCATTAAGGATGAACGTCGCTCTTGACGTTACATAGTTCACAATATCAATAGTAACTGATAATGGCGCCCTGCTAGGTCGTAGCAAATGACGTAGCTGAAGGTTATACTAAACTATCTTCTCGGCAAATGAGAACGTAAGTAGGCAGTGAACCATCGCTAGCAAAGTCGGCTGTACAACTGGGCGAGTGCTAGGAAGTCTCTCTAGACCTGCCGTGTGGCGGCACCCGGTCTGCAATCACTGATAGTGGCGACACGCGGGTCCGACGTATACTACCGGACCGCGGCCGATTTAAAGGCTATTACCTAGCAAGTGTGGTGTCTGGCGGTGACACCACAAATAACGATGAAGGGAAAACATTACATAAGTATATATATTCTAATCCTAATAATTGCCGATGTGTGATTATTTGAAAGTCAGGAATCTAGAAGGTGCAGTTAATTAAAATGGTTTCAAGTAACTATGTCAAGTTAGTCATTGAGAACATGGGATGTACTAATATGATGTATTCAATACAGAATGGTACATACTATAACCTATTAATATTGAAATATTCTTAACACTGGAAGGCTGATTTGTCCCCGAAACACTCGAGAACATATTTGGAAACACTGCTCGAGTACCCGGAATTTGCATCGTAATCAGCTTGCCTCACGCACACACGTTTATCAGACAGATTGCAAAACGTCACAAAACATCGAAAAATATTTTGAATTGACAGACACCGATTCGAAGGACCTGGTTCTGTAAGTTTCTTTGAGACCTCCAGATGCAGGCTCTGTGGAGTTCACAAATATAAAAATAGAGCTCTGCTATATATAGCATGGAGACCATGGCTGCAGTTACCCTTGACGCTGCATGACAGACAGGATAATACGGAACGCCGTGCTGGATCCCAACGGCCTCGTAACACTATCGTATCACTAACAGTCGGTATGACAGGCATCTTATGCGCATGCCTGCAACGGATCGTGCAGCCACGTCTCGATCCCTGAGTCAAGAGATGGGGACGTTTGCAAGACAACAACCACCTGCACGAACAGTTCGACGACGTTCGCAGCATCAAAGAGCTGTCAGGTCCATTTTCTCTAGTTTTTCGGCTGATATTTGCAAGTTAGTTGTTGCATGCGTTGCTGGAATCAAGCCAAACAACTACTGCTCGTCACATCTTTGATGCAACGCACAGAATCAACAGAAAGCGCCGTTGTGTTTCCAATTACAAACTAGATTATTTTTAAAGCGGAATTTTATGTCCCGATTCGATAGCACTCCGTCTTCAAACCACAAGTGGTCCATCTGGACCATCCGACCGCCGTGTCATCCTCAGATGACAATGCAGATAGTAGGGGCATGTGGTCAGCACACCGCTTTCCAGGTCGTTATGATGGTTTTCTGTGACCGGAGCCACTACTATTTGGTCGAGTAGCTCCTCAGTTGTCATCACGAGGCTGAGTGCACCCAGAAAAATGGCAACAGCACATGGCGGCCCGGATGGTCACCCATCCAAGTGCCGGCCACGCCCGACAGCACGTGGTCTGACGGGAACCGGTGTATCCACTGCGGCAAGGCCGTTGCCTCCCGATTTGATAGAGCGCTCCAAAATTCGTCTGGTGCGATATTCGTTCTATCGATATGTGTTAACAGAGACAGTAAAACACAACTGACAGCAGCAATCAAGCAGCGACTCAGCGGCGCTGCTTGCTTGGCGGTAGCAGTGAGCGCCGGCCAGGGCGGTGATATCGCTGCCGGAGTGCTGGTTATTCTTTGTTTTACTCTCCCTGTTAACACATAACGATAAAACAAGTATCGCACTAGACTAAAATCCCGCTTTAAAAATCGTTTTAAATTTTACGTCAATACCGGGCGTCGCATGGAAGACTTGATGAGCACTTTTTGTTTGGGTTGATTGCAGCTATACAATACGGGCTACAAAAACGAAATTGCAACTATGAGCCGAAACATCAGTGAAAATGCCTTGTATAAGTAATCCTCCACGTCAATTGAAAGTAAAAGTATGTTTCAGAGATTTACTGAATGTTACTAATATCTTTCCTACACCACTTACATGCAGACTTTCTACGGTAATTCAGCCATCATCTAACAATTATCACATCCAGCTCAGTCAATAACATTTTCCGCTGCAAGCATTTTGCATCGCGGCAACCGAAGAAAGGTAATGCAGATTCTATCTTTCGCTGTATATGTTACTTAGAATTGCCTGATTTTCGAATTTTCCTCACCGTAGCGTCGGGAATATGAGTTTCCCTTATCCAACTGTCATTATCAGTCTTTTACTTTAAATAAAACTACCCGTAAAAGGGCTGATTTACTTTTTTGCAAACTTTCACATTGCCTATTATCTGGACACTATATGTTACAACCACGTAATTTTGCTCCTAAGGCAGGTGTTTATAAGTTTGCTGTTTCGTTACAAGATGGCACTACGAACGCTCGTGTCCATCTCATGCAGTGTTGGCTTACATGCCGTTTAGTCTGATGCCTCTTGCGCTGCGAATATGCCGGTCTTTTCTGGCTTCAGCAGTTAACTTGTGCCGCCACTTGGACTCACGGGTTTATCATTCTGCGATAAACACAAACATGTGATTTGACGAAAGCTCTGTTGCTGGAATGTTAAGGTTGTTATGTGATTTCATGTAAGTACAGTTTCCTGGTTTTCGCTGAGAATTTTCACATATGTATCTATTTTATGTATATTATCTATACTTCTATATTTTTCTAGGTGACTCTTACCATTCTAATGAAGGTAGTCTTAGAACTATCGAGACCTGGTTAACGTGTTTTTTTAAACATATAGTGTGCAGCCAGTTCGCTGACTATTACATTTTATATAACGAAGAAATACACTAAGCAGATTCAGAAGGATGTAGGTTGCAGTAGGTACTGGGAGATGAAGAAGCTTGCACAGGATAGAGTAGCATGGAGAGCTGCATCAAACCAGTCTCAGGACTGAAGACAACAACAACAACATAACGAAGAAATAATGAATGGGACGGAAATATAATAGGTAGATGTGACATACAGGTACAAATAAATTATTACAATTTCAGAAAAATTGGATGACTTATTCAAGATAAAGATCTGCACAAACTGAGCACCTCAATAACGCGATGGTCCACCTCTGGTCCCTATGCAAGTGGTTATTTGGCTTGGCATTAATTGAAACAGTTGATGGGCGGTCTCCTGAAGGATATCGTGACAAATTCTCTGCAAATGGTGCGTTAGTTCGTCAAAATCCCGATGTGATTCGAGAACTCACCCCATAATGCTCCAAATGTTGTCAATTGGGGAGAGATGGGGCGACCTTCGTGTACAAGTTAGGGTCTGGCAAGCACAAAGAAAAACAGTAGAAACTCTCGCCGTGTGCGGACGAACATTATTATTTCTGGGACGTCTCTAGACTTGTCCTCTGGTCATCGAGGCTCAGTTCGAAACGGAACTCATCACTGAAGACAATTCTGTTACAGTCAATGAGATTCCAGATCGAAGACGTGTCTGGATACGCCCCAGACAGCGGTCGGATAATAACCTGACGGTCGGCCGCTCTATGGTCCGCCAACCAGTAGTGATGGTCTGACATGCCTTTTCTTTCCGTAGCAGGACTCCTTTGGTTTCCTCTGCGCCATCCTTACATCACACCCGTCCGTCGATGATATTCTACGCCTCGTTTCGTTGCCTTTCGTAGTAAGCCGTTCTGGGCTTACATTTTCAGCAAGATAAGTCCGCCTGCAGACGGCGAGAGTTTCTACTGCTTGCCTCCGTGCTTGCCAAGTGTGACCTTGACCAGCAAGATCGCCGGATCTCTCCCCAACTGAGAACGTTTGGACCCTTACGGGTAGGACCCTCCAATCAAGTCTGGAATTTGACAGCCTAATGCACCAGGTGGACAGAATTTGGCACGATATCCCTCGTGAGGACATCAAATAATTCTATCAGTCAGTTCCAAACGGATAACTGCATGTATAGGGGCCAGAAGTGGGCGAACGCATTATTGACTTGCTCAATTTGTGGAGCTCTGACTCTTGAATAAGTCATCCAGTTTTTCTCAAATTGTAATCATTTGTTTGTCTGTACATCTACGTCACACCTACCGGTTCTTGTATTTATTTTGTTTTTATTTTGTTTCAGAGTGTAATAGGACCTCTGCCGCACAGGGCACACGGCTCACTTCCTGTACAGTCAGTGAGGGTTGCCTGCCGGCTCCGGCTTCGCAAGCTTCCAGTCAACTCAACAAACGTTATTTCAACTTTCAGACACTCTGCCCATCAGCATTAGGGGACAACTGCAGACATTTCAATTGGCCGTTTGCTATTTCAACTTACGGTCGTCCTGTGAATGACTGCTTCCTACTGGGACTTTCAGAAGTTTTTTTTGTAAGGGTTAGTCTACTGGAAAACTTCGACCACCCTGAAAAAGTCAAATCCCTCGTAGGGACTCTTCATAACCCATTTAGAAAGACTATGGGAAGATCAACCCATTATCTTGTTACGATTGTGTAGCGACAGCATAGTCTGAGAGGTGGGAGTGACAAGGGGTTGTGGGGGGGGGGGGGGGGGGCGCAAACACAATTCATTAACAACACTTCTACTGAAGAATTATCTAAAATGTCGCGTAAAACATTTCCAAAGGCATTAACTAAAATGAACACAGCAAACCAAAATACCTTAACTGGAACCCCTCTTAATAAATCACAGATCTGTAGTACAAAAGCTTCTCTGAGTGAAATGCCAATTTCCGTCATTTATGTAACAGAATTAAATTACGGTACATTACAAACAGTCAATGACATGAAACTTCCTGGCAGATTAAAACTATGTTCCGGATCGAGGCTCCAGTTCGGGACCTCTACCTTTCGTGGGTAAGTGCTCTACCAACTACCCAAGCACGATCCACGATCCATCCTAACAGCTTTACTTCCGCCAGTACCTCGTCTCCAAAGTTCCAAACTTCACAGGACTGCTAGTCTTGCAAGTTCCGCAGGAGAGCTTCTGTGAAGTCTGGAAGGTTAAAAATGAGGTACTGGTGGAAGTAAAGCGTGAGGAGGGGGTCCTGACTCGTGCTTGGGTAGCTCAGTTGGTAGAGTACTTTCCCGCAATAGGCAAAGTTCCCAAGTTCAATCTCACTCCGTTACATAGTTTTAATCTTTCAGGAAGCTTCACACCAGCGCATACTTCGCAGCGGAAAGATAATTTCACTCTGAACTGAATGACGTAATTGAATTGTAGCTCCAATTCCTTAAAAGAGAAGTAAACTGGAAGCACTGAAATCATGACTTGAAATCCATAAGACTGCCTTCTCAGTTAAAATTTATATAGATCAAACTAAGTCCAAGGTGCAAGTACATAAAGCAGACACATAAACGGAATTTGATGGACACAATAAACTTAAAAGAACTGATATTCGTTTCATTATCCACTACACTACAGAGTAATGTCAGGGAGGCAGCCCGTAACAAGCAACTAAAGCAGCAAACAGGAAATTAGAACAAAGTGGTGCTATCCTTAATCCTATGAAATGGCAAATCTGCAGACAATGTTTCAACAATGTAAAAATTAATCTGCCACAGAATTTCCCAAAAACTAGAGATGTAACACCATCCAATAAGACCTAGGTAACTCTTTGTAAGCATGAGCACCTGTGCTATTTTCTACGAGTAAATAGCCAACAGTGTAGCGCACTGCCTTAAAGATACAAACTTGTAAAGATTTAAAAGAAATAACGGTAGGACGCCAAAACAATGCGTAACTAGCAATGCGGGCTGTTACTGTATACTGAAAGGTATGAGAGTTTCCTTGGGGAGGTGTGTATTCGGGCACTCAAGGTGAAGTGAAGTTCGTGGACTCCAGGCACAATCTTCCCAGGCGTCAGGACATCGGCCGGTCCCTCCTTCATGCATCTGGCGCCACAGTCTGTGTTATCACCCGCCAGTTGCCAATCGTCGCCCAATGCGCTTGCTCCACGTTGCGGTTGACTCAGTGCTCCCCGCTCGAGTTACTCACCGAGAACATGGATGCTCCCTTGTTGACAGCGGCTGCTTCGATGGTCAGTACACCATCTTGTGTGTGTGTGGGGGGGGGGGGGGGGGGTGCATGTGTGCATGCGTGCGTGCGTGCGTGTGTGTGTGTTTTTGGAACACCATTCTTCACACATCGAATCGAGAGGCGAGTTCTTCCCAGGCCAGTGTGCCTGGAGTAATTGTTGCAAGAATGCTGATTCTGTAGTTTGGGAGATCAGCCGGTAGCGGAGGCACATACACACAATTTTTATGAACCCACTAAGGAAAAAATCGCACGGCACGGGATCGTGTGTGAACGTGGAGGTTATGCAAAACAAGCTCTGTTATCCGGCCCCTAGTGGGCAATCCAGTGGCGGAATACAACGTCGTTTAACCAACCGCATACTGAGTCAAGCCAGTAAGGCAACGCACCATCTTGATACCAAACAAAGTTCTATGGTTCAGCTTCTTCCAATTGAGAGGAGAGCCATAGTTGTAGCGCGTAAAGATAAGGAACACCAGTTGCAGTTGCTTCACCGAAAAAGAAAGACCCATAAACTTTCTGTAGTGATATGGCAGAAAAAACATTCAGTTTAGGGAAGTCTCGTTACAACTGTACCATCTCGTGCACATTTTCTGAGCCCAGATGTGCACATTATTTGTGAACACATTTTCAATTAGGTGAAAAGTCGATAATTCACTGAAGATGACACGAATGAGAGAGTATTACGTTTGCAAAGTTGGCACATAAACCACAAACTATAGCCTTTAGAGATTGTTAATAACTGTTAACGGCAGGGACATAGTTGTGAGTGTCTCCTTAAAAGTGTCCACGCTGACTGTTACTGGAATTCCTAATTAACGACTAGCCATCTGAACTGATTTCTTGGCGCTATGCGTGAAAGAATCACTTGTTCAGCATATTCTTCAGTTTCTCTTGATCGCTCCATTCACTTCCCTTTGCGCACAGGTACACAAACAAAATTGGGAGTTAACATAACAAATTCTACAAAGCTCTAAAACTCGTATATTCATTTTGAAACACCTCGTATTAAAAGAAACTAATGCGAATAAAAGTGCTGAAAATATTGTCACTCCGTGAAGAGTAAACCTACAAAAGGCATTCACTCCCGCCTTACCCACGTTGCCACACACAATCACTCCATCTCATACGCTTTAAGACAAAAGAGAAAGGATGATAGGAGTTAAACCTAGGATTGAAACATAAGGAAACAAGAGAGGTGCTAAAATAACAGCACAGAGAAATGTGACTCATTGACCAGTTACAGAAAAGATGGGAGAGCCAGTCACTCTGTTAATATAGTAAGTACATCTCGCTAAAGTCTTAGGAAACAAGTTGGACGTAACACAAAAACTTAAAACCCTAACCACATCCGTTTGAATGTAACTTAAAACAGAGGACAGATGTGTCGGCAAATGAGCTGCTGCCCTATGGTCTGAAAATAAAACACAGTGTAGTAAAATGTGGCGCACACTAGTCTATACGCCACAAGCTCCACACACTGGAGGTTCCTGTCGCTAAAGAAAGATGCCATGCGTCATTGGACTGCGCCCTATGCGATGATGAGTAAGCACCTCATCCCGCCTGCGTGCTCGAAGGAGATAGGCAACGGCCGTGCTCTGGACTTTAGTAGACGCATCTTACTGTCTACCACTTCCAGCCACTCTTCTTCCCTGTGACGCACGACTCTGTACGTCAACAGCGAGGTGATGGCATGCAGCGGGATGGCACACTGAACGAATTAAGGGCCACGACACGCCCCCTTGGCTGCCACTTCCGCCCTTTTATTCGCCGCGATACCCACGTGTCCTGGCACCCAACAGAAATATACCTCCTTCCCTAGCCTTTGTAAGTTGAGAATGGCATCCTGGGCGCACTAGACTACCTTATCCGCTGCGTACATGACTTGCAGAGATTGAAGAGCACGCACGTAGTCGGAGCAGAGGAGGAATTTATCAGGCATGGCACTTTCCATCTGCACCAGCGACCGCAAGGTGCTTTGGCAACGAAGACAGTGAAGTCTGGAAGCAACCGAACCTTCAGGATTCTATCAGAGAAAACAACAGAGCAGCCAACGGAATACCCTGTTTAGAACCATTCGTGATTTCAGCTACATAGCTGTGGTGCTCATTCACGCACCGCCTTGTTGTAACGAGAAAACGTGTCGACCTTTGGCGATATCTGCTAAGGAGGGCGGGACTTGATTTATGCCGCGAAATCATGGCAAAGACTTCAGGAAGAACAACAGGCCCACATAGACCGGCTCTAGCGCGCAAAATAGCGAACAGGCTGAGCACACAGACAAAGCTATGAAATAAGTTACAAAGTGTCTGAATAAATTATAATAGAAATAGCAACAGTAATCACCAGCAGATACTAATCTAGAGTTGCTGAGCTGTACTTAGATACAGAACACGAGTAACAAACTGGTATCCTCAATAAGACCACTCTGTCGTTTCCTACACACTCCCATTAATAGTCAGGACAACAAGATTACACTCATTACTGCCTACAGAAAAGCACCAACTACTTTTTCATGGAGCGGGATGTTTCAGTCGTCAAGACAATGTACTCGTCGCCAGCAGAAAGTGATTTCCAACATCGGTCATTATTTCCTGCGTTGCTCAAAATCAGTACAAATATGTGTCATCATAAGCGTTCCTTCAACAAGGAGATAACAGATTTTCTACTCCATTATTTTCAGAAACAAGATACTGCTCCCTTTCTCACGCAAACTAACTGAAATACACTCTAAGACAGAAAAAGTACCACAAAAGAATTATTGGAATGGGGCGGAAGTCGATAGATACAATGTACATATACCGACAAACAAGAGAAAGAGCTCCACAAATTGTGCAAGTCAAGAACGCTGGTGCACCTCTGGCCCTTGTGCAAACTCTTATTCGGCTTGGAATTGATTGACAGAGTTGTTGGATGCCCTCCTGACGGATATCGTGCCAAATTCTGTACAGTAGGTGCGCAGGATCGTCAAAATCCCGAGCTGGCTGGAGGGCACTGCTATTAATGCTCCAAACGTTCTCAACTGTGGAGATATCTGACCCTGCTGGCAAAAGTACGTTTTGGCAAGCAGGAAGACAAGCAGTAGAAACACTCGCCGTGTGAGGGCGAGCGTTATCGTGTTGATATGTAAGCCCAGGATGGATTGCCATGACGGGCGACAAAACGGGGCGTAGAAAATCGTCAACGTACCGTTGTGCTGTAACGATGCCGCGTCTGACAGCCAAAGCTGTCCTGTTACGAAAAGAAGTGACACCCCAGACCATCATTCCTGGTTATCGGGCCGTATGGCGGGCAAAACTCAAGTTAGTATCCCACTGCTTTCCAGGGCGTCTCCAGACATGTCTTCGCTGGTCATCGGGGCTCAGTTTGAAGCGAGGCTCATCAGTGAAGACAACTCTACTCCAGTCAATGATATCCCAGGCCGAAGACGTGTCCGTAGGCGTCCCAGGCAGCTGTGAGATACAAACCTGTCTGTACGTGACAACGTATCTACCGATTTCCGTCCCATTCGGATAATTCCTTCTTGGTGCGCCTTTTCTATTTTTGTCTTAAAGTGTGTTATCCAAGCTTAACAGCAGTACTAAAGTTGCGAATGCAGATTAAATTAAATTAGTACTTGTTCCATAGATCATGAATGCGACACTTCGTAATGACGTGGAACGTGTAGGTTAATAAAAGGTGTCTATACAAGATATTACATTACACAAAATATTACATGACACTTAATATTCTTTTTTTTTGGGTGGGGGGGATATTACCTACTTACTATATCCAAAAATTCATCTAATGAGTAGAAGGATTTGCCATTCAGAAATTCTTTTAATTTACTTTTAAATGCTATACGGCTATCTGTCAGACTTTTGATGCTATTAGGTTAGTGACCAAAGACTTTTGTGGTAGCATAATGCATCCCCTTCTGAGACAAAATTAGATTTAACTTCGAGTAGTGAAGATCATCCTTTCTCCTAGTGTTGTAGCCATGTACACTGCTGTTCCTTATGAATTCATTCAGATTGTTAATAACTAACTTCCTAAGTGAATATATATATTGTGAAGCTGCAGTGAAGATCCCTAGTTCGTCAAATAAGTCTCTGCAGGATGATCTTGGATGAGCTCCAGCAATTATTCTGATTACACGCTTTTGTGCAATGAACACCCTTTTATTCAATGATGAGTTACCCCAGAATATGATGCCATAGGAAAGCAGAAAATGAAAATAGGCGTGGTAAGCTAATTTACTGAGCTGTATATCACCAAAATTTGCAATGACCCTAATAGCATAAGTAGCTGAACTCAAACGTTTCAGCACATCTTCAGTGTGTTTTTTTTCCGGTTCAACCCCTCATCAATGCATACACCTAGAAATTTCGAATATTCTACCTTAGCTGCCGATTTCTCATCGAAGTCTGTATTTATTAATGGTGTCATTCCATTTACTGGCTGGAGCTGTATATACTGTGTTTTGTCAAAGTTTCATGAGAGCCCCTTTGCAGAGAATGATTTTCTGAAAAACATCGTTTACAATTTCATCAGTTAATTCTTGTCTGTTGAGTGTGATAGCTATACTTGTATCATCAAATAAAGTACCAGCTTTGCATCTTCGTGAATATAGAATGGCAAGTCATTAATATATATTAAGAACAGCAAAGAACCCAAGACCGAACATTGCGGCACCCCATGCTTGATTTTTCCCCAGTTTGAGAAATCACCAGTTTTTTGCATATTATGTGAACTGCTTATTTCAACTTTCTGCATTCCTCCAATTAGGTATGATTTAAACCATTTGAGCGCTGCCCCTTCATACCACTGTACTTGAGCTTATCTAGAAATATTACATGATTTACACAATCAAAATCATTTGAGAGATCACAAAAAATCCCAACGGTTGACTTCCGGTTACTCAGAGCATTTAATACTTCATTAGTATTATATATAGCATTTCGCGCTGAAAAACCTTTCTGGAAACCAAACTGACATTTCGTTAAAACTTTATTTTTACAAAGGCGTGAAGCTACTGTACAATACATTACTTTTTCAAGAATTTTGCAACCACGAGATGCAGGCAATGGAAGGCTTCTGATATGAGTTCCCTTTCCAGCAGCTGGACAGCTTATACGACCGCTGACCTTCAATACAAACTGCAACCACATGCCGTCGTCGTACCATTCTTCACACCATGTTTTATGAGCGTTGCATTCTTCTTCTGCTGACATGTCACTTTTAAATATGTCTGACTGCATCGCTAGAAATAGTACCGTACACTAGAACAACCAGGAAAAATTTCTAGTTCGTTGCGAGGAACAGAGAACTGAAACGTCCCCTTAGAAAAATTATACACGACTGTGCTTAAACTGACACACAATAGTTTTTAGCGCAACGCAATCTGACTTTCAATAATCCCTACAAAAGAATGGCCTTAACTAACATTAACCTATACATTCCAAAAATCACTTACCTCACAAAAATCTTCGTTACTCAAGCTACTGCAACACAGCGAGCGCCACTACTGCCAGCTAAATAAAAGATTCAAACTACGGAAGGCACTAACTACTGATAGGCACAGTTAGCAAATGAAAGATTTTAATAGAGAACAAACAATGTATTTACCTTTATAGTCATAATATATATATATATATCAGTTCATGACATCCAGTCTTACAAATTACAAAACTCCGCCATCTCTCTCCCCACGTCCACCACTGCTGGCGGCTCACCTCCAACTGCGCAACGCTACGCGCTGTTAGCATCCAGCTGCCGCTGCCCGACACTACAATGGCAGACAACAATGCAAACCAGCCACAGACTGCACACGGCACAGCCAGTGATTTTTATACGGAGCGCTATGTGGCGTTACCAATAAGAAAACCTAAACAGCTTACTTACATAGCCCCCATGCTCCCCACAAAAAAATTTACAAATTGTTTTGGGCAGTGGCCAATACAGATTTGAAAAATTTTTTCATAATTACAGTAACAAAGAAATGAAATGCACACACTTATCGATACAATGTTGGTCAAGAGCTAAAATTTTCTCACAGTCCATAAAGACAGTCCTGATCATTCATCAAAGTAAAATTGCACTGTTTTTCTCAAGGTCTGAGTAGTAAAAGAAGATGCACACGGAAGTAGTGGATTTCCATGCACTCTTGAAGAAGTAGTGTTGTCCTTCCAAAGGAAGGACAGTGCTGACTTTTGACATGCAGACAGGTAATGGGCCACAACAGAGCAAACCCACAGCAGAGTCAGTCGAAGTAGAAGACTATCGGTACTTAGGTCATCACAGAGCAGACCCATTGTAGTCCTGGTAGAGATTAGGGTATTGATGGGCCACCAGAGATGCAGACCCACTGCAGTCCTTGTAGAAATAATGGTATTGGTGGGCCATCGAAGGTGCAGACAAACTGTAGTCCTTGTAGAGATGGCCAGCTGCCATCTGTTTGACTGTGCAGGCGCACAATCACCATTGAAGAGTCTTGCGGATAATATAGCAAGTCCATAACCACCACTTGTGCACTCACAAAAATTGTTTTTGAAATGTCCTTAGAACCAGCAATGCTGTTATCCAGTCCCTTACTGAATTATTAACACACGTGCAAACACTATCAGTCCCTACTTCTCACATATTGTCCATATAGAATGACCATCAGAAACGTGTGCAGCGAAATGTAATTTACAAGTTACTTAATTTGATGAACTGGTGTCAATTACAATTTTATAACATAAGAATGCAATAACAAAGGTACAAAACACATCTTTAAAGAACATAACAATACAGATAACATTTGCAGTAGTACAGGCTTTACAAAAGAATCGAAATAGCAAATGCATCAGTGTTACAAAATTACGACATAAGTACATACATAAAAGATCAGAATAACTTTTGAAACATCAACTTCACACATGAGCATTAGAACAAAACAAAATAAATAATGTGTCAACATCTTTACAAAGTAAATAACATGTTATTAATGCAAATTATATTTGAGGATAACAGTATTCCTCATCATAGTGAATGTAGCTTAGTATTACATTTTTCACACGCCATTATTGTCACAATATTTCACGATAACACAGAAACACATAGCACTGAAAATAATATCTAGTTAATTGCAAGCGCAGCTGCGAAATACTTGGTGCAACTCTACATGCATGCCACAACTGTTGTACTGTACAACAATGAAAGACTACAACTACAAAGGAAATTCACTCTAAGATTACGCGCTAGCAATAAACAAAAGCTACACTAATTACACAAACTACAAGGAAAAAATCAGAAGATTCCAGTGAGGTATCCTCGGCTAAGGGTCGACATATGAAACGTCCCCTTAGAAAAATTATACACGACTGTGCTTAAACTGACACACAATAGTTTTTAGCGCAACGCAATCTGACTTTCAATAATCCCTACAAAAGAATGGCCCTGACTAACATTAACCTATACATTCCAAAAATCACTTACCTCACAAAAATCTTCGTTACTCAAGCTACTGCAACACAGCGAGCGCCACTACTGCCAGCTAAATAAAAGATTCAAACTACGGAAGGCACTAACTACTGATAGGCACAGTTAGCAAATGAAAGATTTTAATAGAGAACAAACAATGTATTTACCTTTATAGTCATAATATATATATATATATATATATATATATATATATATATATATATATATATATATATATATATATATATATATATATATATATATCAGTTCATGACATCCAGTCTTACAAATTACAAAACTCCGCCATCTCTCTCCCCACGTCCACCACTGCTGGCGGCTCACCTCCAACTGCGCAACGCTACGCGCTGTTAGCATCCAGCTGCCGCTGCCCGACACTACAATGGCAGACAACAATGCAAACCAGCCACAGACTGCACACGGCACAGCCAGTGATTTTTATACGGAGCGCTATGTGGCGTTACCAATAAGAAAACCTAAACAGCTTACTTACAGAACAAAATCGTGGCAGAAGTTGCATAATCTTTATCTCAGTACCAGAAGACTACAGGGGACCGTTTCGTGCTAGCCATAGTCCACCTTTACAATTTTCAACGCAATATTCAGTTCTAAAATGCAGTATACTGAAGATATTACAGGCAGAGATTTTGAAGGTCATTGCCAACAATCCTTCAGTATTTTATGAAATTCGTGACAAAATACATGATATGCAGCTGTCTATATGAATATTACTACTACACGCGGTTCCGTTTTACAGACATCAACACAGTATATAAGTTCATATACAACACGGTCCAGTCGCATTAAAGTGACCAACTGTCAAAAGTCTAAATAGCCACTTTTGCAGCGCGGACCGCTGCGAGACGGCACAAAGATTGTCTCTGAGGTTCTGGAGGTACCGACGGGATGTGGAACAATGCCGACCCCAATGTCGTCGCCATCTGCGCTAGGTTTCTTGGCTGAGGGTCGATGTTGCACATAGCCCGATTGAAATGGACCCACAGATTCTCGATTGGGTTTTAATCCGAGGAGTTTGGAGGGGAGGGGATACGGCAAACTGATCCTGGTGCCCTTCGAACCACGCACGAACACTGAGACGTTGCACTGTCCTGCTGGTAAACAGCATCATGCCGAGGAAAAAACAAAGGGCATGTAGGGTGTACATGGTCCTCTAGGATGGATGCGTACTTTTGTTGATCCACTGTGCCTTCCAGAATGAAGAGACCACCCAGGGATTGCCACGAAGTCATTCCCCAGTCCATAACGCTCTCTCCTCCTGCCTGAACCGAGCGAGGTGGCGCAGTGGTTAGCATACTGGACTCGCCTTCGGGAGGACGACGGTTCAATCCCGTCTCAAGCCATCCTGATTTACGTTTTCCGTGATTTCCCTAAATCGTTTCAGGCAAATGCCGGGATGGTTCCTTTGAAAGGGCACGGCCGAGTTCCTTCCCAATCCTTCCCTAAGCCGCGCTTGCGCTTCGTCTCTAGTGACCTTTCCGACGATTGTTGCAGGGACGTACATTCCAATGGCTGTCTGTCTGAAGAAGCATAAAACCTGATTCATCTGAAAATGCCACTTTTCGCCACTCAGTGAACGCATAATTGTAGTACTGGCGTGCAAATTCCAGCCTTAATCGCCGATAAACAGCAGTCACCATTGGTCTACGAGCCAGGCGCCTGCTGCGGAGGCCCATACTCAACAAAATGAGATGATTCTCCTGAGTGTGTAACATGTCAGAAAGTATTAAATAAAAGACATAGAACATTTGCATATAACACTAACTTCCCTGACCATTTGTCAGGAGACTGTCAAAATATGTGAATACATTACAGTAAAATGGTTCAAATGGCTCTGAGCACTATGGGACTTAACAGCTGTGGTCATCAGTCCCCTAGAACTTAGAACTACTTAAACCTAACTAACCCAAGGACATCACACACATCCATGCCCGAGGCAGGATTCGAACCTGCGACCGTAGCAGTCGCACGGTTCCGGACTGCGCGCCTAGAGCCGCGAGACCACCGCGGCCGGCACATTACAGTAAACTGGAACTGCTATATTTAGAGAATTAATACACTGTCAGAATGAAACATAGTTATCCACGTTTGGTAAATTTGTCATACACAAAATACCTAATCTTGACTGCTGTGACCAAGAGCTGTCAAAACTGGGATCTAAAGATGGTTTTACTTAAGTTGGCCTAACAGTCATGCTAAAATATTCATCTATCGAGTAGAAGGAGTTGCCTACCAAAACATAATTCGAACTCTGTTTAAATTGTGTTTTATATGAAACCCAAGTTTTTAATGGTTGCTGGAAATGTATTGAAAATGTATGTTCCTGAATATTGGACCCATTTTTCGACCAAGGTAAGTGATTTTAGGTCTATTGCTGAACGATCGTTGAGGAGACACTGTTGGTAGCCCCTTTGTTCATCTGGGCGGTTAGTTGTTCAACAGTTGCAAGTCTATTAGCCCGTACACGTCCCAAGCTTCTATGGTCTATGGTGCACCACAGTGGCTTCGGTTCCGGTTTTGGATGGCGTCATTTTTCCATGTACATCACATTTTAACCACGGCGGCAGGCGAACAGTTCACAAACTTAGCCTTTACGAAAATGTTTCCACACTTGGGCCGAAAACCAATGAGGATCTCCTTTTAGACGTCAAATAAATCTGTCCGTTTCCACCTTACGACAATGACTTTAGTGTTTTCCACTCCCCCCGACACTCTTTATATATCCTCCACTGCCAGTGCTCACACCCGCCGTTTGTGAGTGGTTATTGTACGTTGACCTTGAACATTAAAGTAACTTTACCTTGTATTTCCATGTCATGTCATGTCATGCCATACGAGTACGGCAATATTATTGATACAGAATCCTCAGAACTGTTAAACATCGAAAGAATAAACCGTATCCGTTCTCAGGAGGTGGCGTATCAGGTATGCTTCCTCAACAGTCCTACGTGTCGTTTTTCGAAGTCCTAGACAGGTCTGGCTGGGTATTGTCATACTATGGCTTGTGAAGTTAGCTCAGTGGTTGCCAATCGAGGAGTCATTACTTCCTGAAAGGTAAACCATAATTTTCTGAGGGGTAAAAACAAAGGGGTTCAGTTGTGTTTCGGTCGTGAAACTACGTTACTTCTAAAAGATCATTATTATTGTCACAATACTCATTCATAACTAAATATTAATTACATTTTTTCGTTTCAAGTACTAGCGTTATCGTGTGACTAAATATGGTGGAAGTTGCAGCTTGTGAAACGAATGTACGAACGACATCTTTGTTACGTACCATCCTGTATGAGGAAGAACCACAGCCAAAAGTATACATCTCGAATAATGACCGCTTGGCTGTTCTTGTCAATAATTTGTTTATTTTAACGACCGGTTTCGTACCCTAGAAGCCAAGTTAGATACGTTAAATCATTACATTAAAGTTGCAACATGGACGGGACCTAACATTCTTTGTCTATGAAATGTCCTTCAAATTTACTGAATTTTTAATCATTCGAGTCATTCTGTCTGGGTTTCACAGTCAAGTGCGTTTACATAATTTGTTTCCAATATCCACGTACATTTGTTCTTGTACACCTTAGCTCGTTCCACAGCCTTTCTTGCTGGTATTTACAGAACACGATAAACGAATGAATAAAAAGCATTCTGTATATACAATAGTAGCTTTAGGCTTGCATGGGCGTTCATACGTAGTTTTTCTTGTACATCTGCTCTCTATCGAAGTTGCTACCACGTTTGCGAATTTATATCGCTTTTCTCAAAAAGAAGGGCGTCGTAATGTGTAATTGTAGCGACGAGCTGTGTGTGACAAAGGTAAGCTTTCGTTTAATCTTAAGAGTTAACATGTCTAACTTCAGTGGTGTCCAGCGAGAGCTCGCTGGAGGGCAGGATGGAGATCCGTTGTGTTTTCTGATGGAAGCCGGTTCTGCCTCGCTGCCAGTGATAGTCGTCTATTGGTTAGGAAGAGGCCACTTGACGATCTGTCTCAGTCACACTGGCTTCGAGTGATGGTCTGTGATTTCGTGTGTCAGCAGGAGCATTCTCGAGGTTATCCCACGCACCCTGACTGCAAAATTGTATCTCAGTCCTGTGATTTTACCTGTTCTGTTGCCATTCACTAACAGCATTCCAGAGGGTGTTTTCGCACAGGATAATTCTCGCCCACATATCGCTGTTGTAACCCAACATGCTCTGCAGAGTGTTGACATGTTGCCTTGGTCTGCTCGATCACCAGATCTGTCGCCAATCGAGCACACATGTGATGTCATCGGACGACAACTCCAGCGTCATCCAGGAACAGCATTACCCGTCTCTGTATCGACCGACCAAGTGCAACAGCCATGAAACTCAATCTCACAAACTGACATCCGGCACTTGTACCACAATGCAGTCAATACTCTGGGGATTACAAGGGTTATTAATGTACCAGCATTTCACATTCATAACTACTTATCTCGTGCTTACATTTAATTTACTTGTGATCTTGCAATGTTAAATCGCTTGAATATATTCCCGAAATTCCATTACTCTACATTAATTATTTTCTAGTGTTGCGACTTTTTTCCGTCAGTGTATTTGAAAAGGTCTTAATACACTACTCGCCATTAAAATTCCTACACCACGAAGATGACGTGCTACATACGCGAAATTTAACCGACAGGAAGAAGATTCTGTGATATGCAAATGATTAGCTTTTTAGAGCATTCACACAAGGTTGGCGCCGGTGGCGACACTTACAGCGTGCTGACATGAGGAAAGTTTCCAATCGATTTCTCGTACACAAACAGCAGTTGACCGGCGTTGCCTGGTGAAATGTTGTTGTGATGCCTCGTGTAAGGAGGAGAAATGCGTACCAACACGTTTCCGATTTTGATAAAGGTCGGATTGTAGCCTATCGCGATTGCGGTTTATCGTATCGCGACATTGCTGCTGGCGTTGGTCGAGATCCAATGACTGTTAGCAGAACATGGAATCGGTGGGTTCAGGAGGATAATACGGAACGCCGTGCTGGATCCCAACAGCATCGTATCACTAGCAGTCGAGATGACAGGCATATTATCAGCATGGCTGTAACGGATCGTGCAGCCACGTCTCGATCCCTGAGTCAACAGATGGGGACGTTTGCAAGACAACAACCATCTGCACGAACAGTTCGACGGCGTTTGCAGCAGCATGGACTGTCAGCTCGGAGACCATGGCTGCTGTTACCCTTGACGCTGCATCACAGACAAGAGCGCCTGCGATGCTGTACTCAACGGCGAACCTGGGTGCACGAATGGCAAAACGTCATTTTTTTTTCGGATGAATCCAGGTTCTGTTTACAGCGTCATGATGGTCGCATTCGTGTTTGGTGACGTTGAGGTATCGTGGTGAACCCATATTGGAAGCGTGTATTCGTCATCGCCATACTGGCCTATCACATTGCGTGATGGTATGGGGTTCCATTGGTTACACGTCTCGGTCACCTCTTGTTCGCACTGACGGCACTTTGAACAGTGGACGTTACATTTCAGATGTGTTACGACCCATGGCTCTATCCTTCATTCGATCCCTGCGAAACCCTACATTTCAGCAGGTTAATGCACTACCGCATGTTGCAGGTCCTGTACGGGTCTTTCTGGATACAGAAAATGTTCGACTGCTGCCCTGGCCAGCACATTCTCCAGATCTCTCACCAATTGAAAACGCCTGGTCAATGGTGGCCGAGCAACTGGCTCGTCACCATACGCCGGTCACTACTATTGATGAACTGTGGTATCGTGTTGAAGCTGCATGGGCACCTGTACATGTACACGCCATCCAAGCTCTGTTTGACTCAATGCCCAGGAGTATCGAGGCCGTTATTACGACCAGAGGTGGTTATTCTGGGCACTGATTTCTCAGGATCTATGCACCCAAATTGCGTGAAAATGTAATTACATGTCAGTTCTAGTATAACATATTTGTCCAAAGAATACCCATTTATCATCTACATTTCTTCTTGGTGTAGCAATTTTAATGGCCAGTAGAGTAATTCTTGACTCCGCGTTTAAGTGCATGCAAATTTTCTATAGCATACGACAAAGTTCAGATCTTTAGTGGGTACCTTTACAATTACATATTGATTTTC
This sequence comes from Schistocerca gregaria, assembly GCF_023897955.1. Lineage (NCBI taxonomy): Eukaryota > Metazoa > Arthropoda > Insecta > Orthoptera > Acrididae > Schistocerca > Schistocerca gregaria. Next base: position 311,886,902 of record NC_064927.1, read on the forward strand.
CGCGGGCTCTGCACGGAGCTAAGCCTTTGCCAAGTGTGGCGGACAAGCCGACAAGTGTGACATCACAAGTTCTTTGCAGTGTCCGTATTTCTTGTGGACCCCGATGAAAGGTTGAATCGGGACCTGGCCGATACCACTACTTTTGCCACTCGGCAGGCCAACAATATGGTTACGTGCCCATTGCTGTTCACGATGTTCATGGTTAGTAAACATTAACCGCCGACGTAGTGTTATGTGTGCCACTAGCCTTGAGCGTAGGGGATGCTGTCGAACAGTAGACACACGCTGGAGCGATGGAACTGCTCTGATCCTCTGTGTGTCTATACACAGGATCACAGCGGTTCCAGCGCTCCAGCGTCGAGCCAATGTATGTACACAATTTGGTGACCCCGCGCTGTAGTCACGTTGCTTGGTCCATAACCAATTCGTTGCTGTGCATTAAAAGATTCCTCATACGAACTGATACGTCAGAAATGGCAAACCCACATTCGGAATATGGATCATTTCGTCCCATTCGAACTAACCCTTATGCTTACATTGTTCATCTTGTGGTCGACGAGGTATACTGAGATTTTCTTTCACTCTCCCAATACCTCTGACAGCTCTTCAGCTCCTGTGATTGGCGTAACGCCAGCTTTACAACCATAAAACAGAAGCTGCGACTGTGTCCACATGTACTCCATTTCTCTGCAATTTAATCGGTTATTCGTGGTGTTTAAATTACAAGTAACAGTCTACATCGTAATAAATAAATAAATGTTGATGAAACGTCCTTCAAATTTACTGAATTTTTCATCATTCGAGTCATTCTTTCTGGGTTTTACAGTCAACAGAGTTTACATAATTAGTTTCCCATATCCACGTCGCTTTGTTCTTGTACACCTTGACTCCTTCCACAGTCTTTCTTGCTGGTATTTACAGAACACGATGGACGAATGAATAAAAAGCAATATTTATATACAATAGTAGCTTTGGGCTTGCACGGGAATTCATACGTAGTTTTTCTTGTATATCTTCTCTCTATCGAAGTTGCTACCACGTTTCTGAATTTATATCGCTTTTCTCAAAGAAAAGGGCGTTGTAATGTGTCATTGTAGCCACGAACTGTCTGTCACAAAGGGTATTAGCAATGTTTATCAATATGAGGCACTTAGAATAAAGTCACAAAGTGGTTCAGGTTAAGTTAAGAGGTATATACACATGCCTTGTTCCTATTATCAGGTTTGGTTTTGTGAGCACAGTTAATATGAATGGATGATGGAATGAAAGATAGGAACCTTGGCGAGCAGTGTGGGGCACATACTCTCATGCTCATAAATTAAGGATAATTGCACAATGTGGGTGCCACACAGCATGGCACTGCACAAAACTGGTGCTAATAGCACAGGCGCATAGGAAATACACACGGCACAGATCTGTAAGTCCACAGTATTGGTGATAAGTTGAGAAAACCGCCCTGAAGCACATGTGCTACAAATCGCCACTGTTTCCTGCGCATGTACCCCGACATAAATATGGGATATGATCACCATGCACACGTACACAGGCCGCACACCTGGTTGGTATACTCTGGATCAGGTGGTCGAGCAGCTGCTGGGGTATAGCCTCCCATTCTGGCACAAGTGCTTGTCTGAGCTCCTGAAGTGTCTTAGGGGTTTGAAGACGTGCAGCGAAACGTCGGCTGAGAGCATTCCAGACGTGCTCGATGGGGTTTAGGTCTGGAGAACAGGCAGGCCACTCCATTCAGCTGATATTTTCTGTTTCAAGATACTCCTCTACGATGGCAGCTCAATGGGGCCGTGCGTTATCATCCATCAGATGGAAGATAGGACCCACTGCACCCCTGAAAAGGCGGACATGCTGGTGAAAAATGACGTTCCGATACACCTGACCTGTTACAGTTCCTCTGTCAAAGACATGTCTACCAATTATAATCCTACCCCACACTATTACACCACGACCTCATTACAGGCCCCTTTCAAGGACATTAAGGGGTTGGTATCTGGTTCCTGGTTCTTGCCAGATGAAAACCTGGCGAGAATCACTATTCAGACTATATCTGGACTCGTCCGTGAACATAACCTGGGATCACTGTTCCAATAACCATGTACTGTGTTCTTGGCACCATGCTTTACGGTCTCTCCTGAGACCAGGGGTCAGTGGAATGCACCTTGCAGGTCTCCGGGCAAATAAACCATATCTGTTCAGTCGTCTGTAGTCTGTGTGTCTGGAGGCAACTGATTCAGTGGCTGCGGTAAGGTCCCGGGAAAGGCTACCTACAGTACTCCGTGGCCGTCTGGGGGCACTGATGGTGAGGTATCGGTCTTCTTGTGGTGGTGGTGTACATTGTGGACGTCTCCTACTACAGCGTTTGGACACGTTTCCTGTCTGCTGGAATCGTTACCATAATCTTGAGATCAGCCTTTGTGGCACACGGAGGGCCCGTGCTACGACCTGCTCTGTTTGACCAGCCTCCAGTCGCCCTAGTATTCTACCCCTCATAACGTCATCAACATGTGTTCTTTGAGCCATTTTCAACACACAGTCACCATTAGCACGTCTAAAAACGCCTGCGCACTTACTCGCTGCACCGTACTCTGACATGCACCAACACACCTCTGCGTATGTGGACTGCTGCCAGCGCCACCGTGCGACGACCACAGGTCAAATGCATCGCATGGTAATACCCCAAGGTGATTTAAACCCGCAAACCGCCCACCAGAGCGTTGTTTCACCATGTATCAGCATTATCCTTAATTTATGACCATGAGTATATTTTCTTCAGGACTGAAAATGGATCACTGCTACAATTGAATGTTTCCAGTTCTGTAGAAGACTGTCCATAATGATCTGCCATTTTTAATAATTTACATAGTACCAGAGGTTATCTTCATCTCGAAAGATCATTACTGTGTGATTGGCCTAGGCCACTCAGGAGAACGTTGCTGCAGTAGCTAGTGAAAGAGGACAGCTGTGTGTCACAATACGGCCATGTGCTGAAATCCATGGGTCTATCTGCACCTTAAATTCTAACAGTTCTGCAAAAACAAATACCAGTGAGGAACTCTGTTCTTCTTTAATGTCTCATTCCTTTACAGAATAGCAGATGGACATTATAGCTTGGGAGCGTATTCAAAAATTATGTAGTAGTTCATTTTTGTATGTGAAACACATTCCTATATATGAGTAAACATGAGTTTGTAGAACTGTAGTCATGTTTCATCTAGGTCGGCGTCGAGCAACGATACAATCTTTCGAATACGTCAGCGACAGTCGTTACATGATTCCAGCAGGGAAGTGAGTGTCTCGCGCCAGTTAAACTTCTGGCTGCTGTCGATGTTTCGAACTGGAAACAGGCATCGCGTGACTAGCTGCTATAACGCCTGGATGCAACTACAGGTGAACAGCTGACGCAGATGTCTATGCTCGAGTGGAATATGATTATGTATTCGAAGCTACACAATTTGTGAACTTGTCCTCATTTTTATCCCTCAGTTATCCATACATATTAAACCAATTAGCGACTATACTGCAATGGCTGAGTGCTATTAAAGTAAACAAATGTGGTGCTAATTACGTTTCAGTCGTGGTTAAGAACTTTCGGCTGACAGAAAGAAAGCGTGTGGTTGCTAATTTTGTAACACAATGTGTGTGACCCCGTTGTAGAAGTAGACTCAAGATTAAACAGTAGTCAACATTTGTTCGAACGTGAGTCGTCAAGTTAATTATCAAATGCATTCAATATTGAGAAACGTATTACAGTACTGAAGCCTTTCTCGCACAAAATTAATACAACAATACCATACCACACGGTGCTGGCACACCGAGGATTTCTTTAAATAAAACTATTTTAAACGTAATTATTATTCTATGCCCATAATTTACTTTTACGTAATCGTTTGCATAACCCAAGTAAAAACCCTCAAATTTCATAAACACTTCTCTGTTACCGCTTGATGTATGACACGAAACACTCATGTTTTTCTAGGCGTCTGTATCATTGATAAAGGTAGTTCGTTGACATGTTCATCCCAAAGAAGGTAAAACTATTAAGATTTATTCACTAAATGCGAAAACTAGATTACTACCATGTGCAGAGTCATGTCTGTGTACATCGGTCTTTTCGATAATGATCAACAAACTTTTGTTTGCTTTTGGAATAACACATTTTTAGCGTAAAATGGTAACTCAATTACTTTTGTAAAAAATGTCACGTCTTCAGTATTTCTTTGATAGCTATGGTTGTTTTATTTTGCCACAGAAATACGTTAGTGTACATATAGTTTCCACAGAGACTAATGCAAGGAAGAAAATTTTAACAGAACAACGTGCAGCATGCAAGCAAGTGTTCTTGACTTATAACGGTTCCTTATCTGTGAAGGATAAAAGCACTTTTAATAGCTTGATATGTACCATGACGTAAACTGTAAATTAGCATCAGCTTCAACATTATTGAAAATATGGATGTTACATTAAAAACAAGTATGAGTAGGCCTGCCTATTATGTCTACGTTCTTTCCCACTTTAACTATGGGGCACATTCTGGGGTAATTTGGAAACAACTAAGAGTTTTCAGAATACAAAAAAGGTCATTTGTAGCAAAAAGGATTTAAACCTAGAGACTCCTGGAAGCCCCTGATTAAGAGTTTAGGTATTCTACCTTTACCGTGTATTTACATTATGTAAACTATCGTTTTTTAAAACTAACGTAATGGTCAAGGAATAGCAAACTATTTAAACAGTGTCATCACCATAACATTGTTGTTATTGTGATTTTCATCCAAAGACTGGTTTGATGCAGCTCTCCACACTACTCTGTCCGTGCAAGCCCCTTAGTCTCCGAATAACTACTGCAGTCTAAATATTTTGATCCTGCTAGTTGCATTCATCTCTTTAATAGCGTTAACTATGTATAAAATAAACAAATCCCAGCAGCAAATATAAAACAACAAAGAAAAAATAAGAGAAAGCAAGCGAAATGAGATGTGATATGGGAATAGACGAGTGTAGCACATGTTAGCAGATATTTTCTGGATGGCAGAAGCCGCGCAGCCAGCTGTCCCCTGAAACAGAGTGGCTATGGTCACGTGACGTCAATTTCCAGCGTGAAACGCCAGCGCAACCAGGCGTTTCCTGGCGCAGCACACTCCGCACGAGGCAGTCACTGCCTGCACAGCCACGCTATCCTGTTGCTGGCGTTACAAAACGCGGCCACATGTCGTCATGTGACACTGCCGTCCGGTAATATACTTGCAGCGTAGAATTCACGGCACCAGTCAGATACTACTGTCAGGTCACTTGGTATCGCGTGGTCTTCCGCACTGCATCTCTCTTGACGCCACTTCGATACAATCAGGCTTGAGATAGTCCGCACAGTTGAAAACTACAATTACTAATGCGAACTCTACTTGGATTTTCTCACGACGACACAACAATTCACAAGAACTCTATATGTATCTGCTTAACATGCCTTGTGTTACAAACGCCACTTTGGAACGCCTTTTACAAGTAACATCACTAATGAGTGGTTGAAAGTAGTGCACCTGTTGCAGTCTAATGTATCCGTTTATCAAGAAGAGAGTGGTGTTTGTTTTCCCCTCTATCACGAGGACGTTGAAACATGTGGTTCTCGAAACTAAAAATGAAGTAATTATTTAAATAAAAGTAAATTTTTAATATAACACATTTTTAAATGGGACTAAAAAGTATAAAATAATTTCTCATTGCCCCATAGATTCCTAACCCAAGGCATCTATGTCGATACATAAAAATGGGCGCATGCAGTACACGATTGATGCATGACTATCAAAGAGACAAATAAGAAACAGTGTTTAGTTTCTGTAGGCATTACAGTCTTTGAGAATCTTTGGTTCAGCACAGATAAAAATACATACTGTACCTGAATTAAGTGTTGCTTATACCGCATTTCGTATAGTTGATGTGGCCTATCTTAGATGAGTCACCTTATCTTCAGAGAGAATGGCACCCAGTGTATCCGAGACAGAAGCTACACTGTGATCAAAAGTATCCGGGCACCTGGCTGAAAATGACTTACAAGTTCGTGGCGCCCTCCATCGGTAATGCTGGAATTCAATATGCTGTTGGTTCACCCTTAGCCTTAATGACAGCTTCCATTCTCGCAGGCATATGTTCAACCAGGTGCTGGAAGTTTTCTTGGGGAATGGCAGCCCATTCTTCACGGAGTGCTGCACTGAGGAGAGGTATCAATGTCGGTCGGCGAGGCCTGGCACGAAGTCGGCGTCCTAAAATATCCCAAAAGTGTTCTGTAGGATTCAGGTCAAGGATCTGTTCAGGCCAGTCCATTACAGGGACGCTATTGTCGTGTAACCACTGCGCCACAGGTCGTGCATTATGAACAGTTGCTCGATAGTGTTGAAAGATGCAATCGACATGACCGAATTGCTCTTCAACAGTGGGAAGCAAGAAGGTGCTTAAAACATAAATGTAGACTTGTGCTGTGATTGTGCCACGCAAATCAAAAAGGGATGCAAGCCCCCTCCATGAAAAACACGACCACACCATAATACCGCCACTTCCGAATTTTACTGTTGGCACTACACACGCTGGCAGATGACATTTACCGGGCATTCGCCATACCCACACCCTGTCATCGGATCGCCACATTGTATACCGTGATTCGTCATTCCACACAACGTTTTTCCACTGTTCAATCGTCCAATGTTTACGCTGCTTACGCCAAGCAAGGCATCGTTTGTCATTTACCGTCGTGATGTGTGGCCTATGAGCAGCCGCTGGACCATGAAATCCGTTTTCTCACCTCCCGCCTAACCGTCACAGTACTTGATGTGGATCCTGATGCAGTTTGGAATTTCTGTGTGATGGTCTGGATAGATATGTGCCTGTTACACATTACCACCCTCTTCAACTGTCGACGGTCTCTGTAAGTCAACAGACGAGGTCGGCCTGTACACTTTCGTGCTGTACGTGTCCCTTCACGTTTCCACTGCATTATCACATCAGAAACAGTGGACTTAGGGATGTCTAGGAGCGTGGAAATATCGCGTACAGACGTATGACACAATTGACACCCAATCACCTGACCACGTGTCCGTGAGTTCTATGGAGCGCCCCATTCTGCCCTGTCACGATGCCTAATGACTACTGAGGTCGCTGATATGGAGTACCTGGCAGTAGGTGGCAGCACAATGTACCTAATAAGAAAAATCGTATGTTTCTGGGGCTGTCCGGATACTTTTGATCACATAGTGTATAGGTCTACTAGTAGGTACCGTTGTTGTTAAAAACTTGTGTTGGGTGGACAACCTGACGCTAGCGTGATACTCCAGCATTTCCGACGATGTCATAGGGATAGCTGAGTGATCAGCGTAATGGATTGCGACCTACGGGCCCGGGTTCGATTCCCGGCTGGATCGGAGATTTTCTGTGCTTAGGGACTCTGTGTTGTGTTGTCATCATCATTTCATACCCATCCGGCGCGCATGTCGCCCAGTGTGGCGTCGAATGTAATAAGACCTGCACCAAGGTGGCCGGACGTGCCCCGCAAGGGGCAACATCTAGTTTAAACATGTGTGCCGTGATTGTGTCCATCTTTTCACTTATTTCATTAGTATTATTAACTTGTGAAAAGTAAATACGGAATTTGCGGTAAACAAGTTGCTCTAAAATTCTTCAACTGAAAATTCACACAGCAAAATTTGTGAAGGCTGCATCCGTGACTGGTCAATAAATTTACTGAGCTGTGACCATAGCCTACAGACATTTCAGATATTTAAAGGTATAAATGAGAAACAGCTGCTATTAAGCGTCACTGCTTCCCCTATGTAAAAAGACTAATAAATCTAAATAGATAAACTTTAATAGAAAAATACTCTTGGTAACATACAATGCCCACAATATCAGCCAGAAGCTCCAACAGTTCATTCATACAGGAGACAGGAGATCGAATTAAGATGTCTCAGCACCAGTACTAACATCACAATCTACGGTTCACAAAGAAAATACTGCCATAAGACAATAGAAACCCCAGAACAAGTCACCATGTAAACTCGACACAAATCTGTTGACTATTCTTGGAATAACTAGCCCCATGAATACAAGATTATAAAGAATAGCATTGCATTTATGAACACAGTTTAAAACTGTGGAGCTAACCTAAAAATGTCTAGGCATTGTAAATCTTTATGCGCCTATTTGTGTGAAATACACATTTCAAATAATAATATAAAGTAACGTTTAGCTGTCTTTACTCATTGTTGGTGTTGTATGAGCATTTCTTTCACTACAAGTGAATCACGCTTCCGTCTTTTTATAAAAGAGTACGGTAAAAAAGTGTAGAAATAACAATAAAAATATTCATATATGTGTGTTCTCATCTTTCATTACGTACGCATCAGTTATGTCCACAGAAGCGACAGCGACAGCTGCACTGCGTTCAAAAAATGTTTTGATGACAGTACCGTTTGTTTAGGAATGTACAAAACGCAAAAAGCTGAGAATTAATTGGCTTGCTGAGCAGTAAACTGATGTAACCTGGTTACTTCAGAATTGATGATCTCTGTGTTATTTTCTCTGACGTAATGACACACAGAGGAAACAGTGCCGTTGTAGGTCAAGATGAAAATAGTTTACTATCGAGCAGACTGCAGAGCTGTTCGACGAAAATGTGTGGATGTGACCTACGCAAAAAATGTACACCGCAGAAACAAAATAAACAGGCTGTGTCGCACAAACACTACGTCTCTCTCTCTCTCTCTCTCTCTCCGACACACACACATGCACACACACTTACTCTTTCGTTCTTTTTCCCTCTTTACACCTACCACTCCTCTTCTAACCCCATCTTACCAATTCCAACCATTAAATATTGCAATCCAGCTGCATACCGTTTAGATCATTTGTCCCTTCCAGATTTCATCCGTTCACTTTTTTCTTATTTGGCTTTTCGTCCTGGTCAGAGAGGATCAGACACATTGAATTTTATGTTATAGCCTTACGTACTCTGTATATAACATAACTGAGGTGACAAAAATTCATGGTATACCTTCTAACCTCGTGTCGCACCTTCTTTTGCCCGGCGTATTACAGCAACACGACGTGGCACTCACACATCTTAATTCGATCTCCTGTCTCCTGTACGAATGAACTGTTGGAGCTTCTGGCTGATATTGTGGGCATTGTATGTTACCAAGAGTATTTTTCTATTAAAGTTTATCTATTTAGATTTATTAGCCTTTATATATAGGGCAAGCAGAAATACTGAGCCTTGCTGCCTCTATAGCCGTTCATAATTGCGAAAGTGTTGCCCGTGAGCCGGGCGGTCTAAGGCGCTGCAATCATGGACTGTGCGCCTGGTCCCGGCGGAGGTTCGAGTCCTCCCTCGGGCATGGGTGTGTGTGTTTGTCCTTAGGATAATTTAGGTTAAGTAGTGTGTAAGCTTAGGTACTGATGACCTTAGCAGTTAAGTCCCATAAGATTTCACACACATTTTTTGTTGCCTGTGAGTATGTTGTCCTTGCTCTCGATTATGTCTCATAAATGTCAAATAGGATCATGTCGGTCCACAATTTCCATCAAACCAAATGCGAATAATTGTGGTCCCGTGACCTGACATCGTTGTCTGGGAACATGAAGTCCATGAATGGCTGAAAATGGTTTCCAAGCAGTTGAACACAACCGGTCAGTGATCGGTTCAGTTGGACCCAGTCCATTCCACTTAAACACAGCCCACATCATTATGGAGTCATCGCCAGCTTGCACAGTGCCTTGTTGACAAGTCGGGTTCGTGGCTTCGTGAGGTCTGCGCCACACAAGAAACCCTACCACAGCTCTTACCAACTGTAGTCGGGACTCTTCTGACCAGGGGTTTTCCAGTCCTCTATGGTCCAACCGATATGGTCACGGGCGCAGGAGAGGCGCTGCAGGCGATGTCGTGCTGTTAGCAATGGCGCTCGCATCGGTCGTCTGCTGCCATAGCCCACAAATGATAATTTCGCCGCTTTGTTCTAACCGATATGATCGCCGTAAGTCCCGCTTTGGTTGCTCCGATTATTTCACGCAGTGTTGCTTGTCTATTAGCACTGTCAACTCTAATGAAAAGTCGCTGTTCTCGGTCGTTAAGTTCAGGCCGTCGGGCACTGCGGTGTCCTCGGTGAAAGTTAATGCCTGAAATTTGGTATTCTCACACTCTCTTGGCACTGTGGAGCTCAGAATACTGAATTCCCTAACGATTTCCGAAATGGAGCGTCCCTTTCGTCTAGCCCGAACTGCTATTCCGCGTTCAGAGTCTGTTAATTCCCGACGTGCGACCATAATCACGTCGGAAACCTTTTCACATGAATTAAAAACTAAAACTAAACTCCTCCCGAACAGTCCATGAAGGTCCAGAGGAACCGACCGGCCGCCGTGTCATCCTCAGCCCATAGCCGTCATTGGATGCGGATATGGTGACTTAACTGCTGAGGTCAGCAGTCCTCTAGAACTTAGAACTGCTTAAACCTAAATAACGTAAGGACATCACACACAACCATGCCCAAAGCAGGATTCGAACCTGCGAGCGTAGCGGTCGCGCGGTTTCAGACTGTAGCGCCTGGAACCGCTCGGTCACACTGGCCGGCCGCATGTGGTCAGCACACCGCTCTCCCGGCCGTATGTCAGTTTCCGAGACCGAAGCCGCTACTTCTCAACCAAGTAGCTCCTCAGGTTGCCTCACAAGGGCTGAGTGCACCCCGGTTGCCAACAGCGCTCGGCATACCGGATGGTCACCCATCCAAGTGCTAGCCCAGCCCGACAGCGCTTAACTCCGGTGATCTGATGGGCACCGGTATTACCACTGCGGCGAGGCCGTTGGCTATCACATGAATTACCTGAGTACAAATGACAGCTCCGCCAATGCACTGCCCTTTTATATTTTGCGTACACGATTCTAACGCCATTTGTATATGTGTATAACGCTATCCCTTATCTTTTATCGTCTCATTGTGGAAGATGAAGCTGTAATCAACGAGAAGATTGGTTAAGTACCACAGTGCTTAATTAGGCATGGTTCTGTTGGAGGTAGTATACAGTTGTTTTTCTCCGACTCCTGAACTGATGAATCAGCCAGGTATATGATAACTTACAGTTTAACGGGGGCTCCGAACCACGATCTCACTCTTCTTTTTTTTACATTACCAAAGATGAAAGAAGTGACCAATGACAAATAAGATTTCTCGGGCAAGCTGGGATCGAACGTAAGACAGTTTGAATATTAATTAACAAAACAATTGTCACCATCAGCCCAGTAGTGTGTTGGGCTGTCTTTGACAACACAGAAGACCACTGCATTTCGCGGTGCCATGTATTCTACGATTGCCAGGTCCGTGACTAAGGATAAAGCTCCCGTATAATTTTCCCACATACTGTTTTTTTCTGAACAAACTTTTGAAACTTAACTGGAATTCATGATCATGCAACTTTAGGTTTCTTAGCAAAGTGCGTGTCTAGTGGCATAAACAACAGACTAAACAGAAATTTCTGTTTTCAGTGTACATTCTACTGTACGGCACGGTAGCCCGTGTGAGCATTGGCCAATATGGCGCTCTGAAAACACGTTTAGCGTCCTGGAAATTGTTTTGGAGCCCTCAAACACAGGAGTAGAAGCACAGAAGAAAACATACCGTGTAGTTCCTCTACCAGAGCAACCCATGATAAGAACAAGGCCACCCTGCGTTCTGATAGTGTTTCTGATTTCCTCCTATTGCTGCATGACAGCCTTTGAAAGCTGGGTATAACTTGCGCTGTATAGGAACTGCTTTTGGACACGTTGCAAGCCGGCCGTTGTGGCCGAGCGGTTCTAGGCGCTTCAGTCCGGAAGAGCGCTGCTGCTATAGTCGGAGGTTCGAATCCTGCCTCGGGAATGGATGTGTGTGATGTCCTTAGGTTAGTTAGGTTTAAGTAGTTCTAAGCTCTAGGGAATTGATGACCTCAGATGTTGAGTGCCATAGTGGTCAGAGCCATTTGAACCAGCCATTTTTGAAACGTTACCAAATGTCACAAAAGGCGGAGAGGAAAGGTATGCGAACTCAACGAAGACCCAACGAGGCTACTAAGTTCACATCTAAATATCACGAGAAAGACGCTGACGGTCGCCAAAAGGAGACGCCCTTGTTGTTATACCTCGCTGCCTTGTCGTCCCCATTGACCCTCCACCTACAGATGGAACAACATAAGAACACAGCTGGAACATGTCGCGCTACTGACTTCACTGCTAACGAACGACAAGGTGCTTATACTTTTGTATTGGTTACATACATTGACGTGACAAAAGCCGTGGGATCTTCCCAATACCTTGTCAGACCTCATTTTGCCCGCCGCAGCGTAGCAACTGGACGTAGTATGGACTCAACATGCCATTGGCAGTCCCTTGCAGAAATACTCAGCCATGCTCCCTCTGCAAACGTCCGTAATTTGAAAGTGTTGCCGGCGCAGGATTTTGTGCACGAACTGACTTTTCGATTATGTCCCATAAATGTTCGATGGAGTTCACGTCGGGCAATCCGGGTGGCCAAATCATTCTTTCTAAATGTCGAGAATGTTCTTCAAACCAATCGCGAACAATTTCGGGACAGTAATATGGTGCATTGGCATCCATTAAATTTGCCTAGTCGTTTGGGAACATGAAGTCCATGAATGGCTGCAGATGGTCTCCAAATAGCCGCACATAACCATTTTCAGACAATTATCGGTTCAATTGGACCAGAGGATGCAGTTCAGTCCATGCAAACACAGCCCACACCAGTGTGGAGCCACCATTAGCTTGCACAGTGGTTTGTTGAGAATTTGAGTCCATGGCTTCGTGTGGTCTGTGCCACATCGAATCCTACCATCAACTTTTACCAACTGAACTCGGGACCCATCTGACATGGGTACCATTTTCCAGTCGTTTAGGGTCCAACAGTTATGGTCACGAGCACAAGAGAGGTGCTGCAGGTGATGTCGCACTGTTAGCAAAGGCACCCTTATTGGTCGTCTGTTGCCGTAGCCCATTATTGCCAAATTTTGCCGCACTGTTCTAAAGTGTACGTTCGTTCGTCGTACGTCCCATATTGATTTCTTTTCACGCAGTGCTGCTTCTTCGTTAGCACTGACAACTCTACGCAAACGCCGCTTCTCTCGGTCGTGAAGTACAGGTCGTCGGCTATTGGGTTGCCCGTGGTGAGAGGTAACGACAGAAAAACTGTGTTCTCGGCACACTCTTGACACTGTGGATCTCGGAATGTTGAATTCCCTAGCGATTCCGACTACCGGAACATAGAAAGGAGTTTTCGACAACATATTGCAAATATCCACGACGAGCTGGGGATCTATTTGAGAACCGGTCCGGCACGAGTTCTTTTTCATTAAGCGTACTTATTCTTATAGATCTGTATGGTAATAAGTGATTGATTTCCTCTGAAGGAGGAAAGATTTAATGTAATAAAATGGCACACCTACGGCCGTCTTTTCGATGTTATTTATTATGTGGCTACCAGTTTCGGTGATTCAGTATACCACCTTCAAGCCTTCGGACCATGTGATACATAACATTAAAAGGACGGCTGTGGCCTTTCCGTTTTATTACATAAGTGAACGGCCAAAGTCCTTTAAATCTTCACTCGCAAGGACGAAGGATTTTAAGTTCAATTGATCACTATTGAAGACTGTTACTGTTCCCATTGATTTGTCCCTGAAAAAACTCTAACTGTAGAAGATACAGTAGATGCGAAACAGTAAGGCAAAGGTACAAATACATTTCATGAAGAAAAATAACAAGCTGAAGAGACTGACTGAGATAGGATGCATACTTCGGCCCACCCATAAAGGTCACTAGCCTATTAGGCATAACCTAGAATTGTTATTGTTCAAAATGAAACAGTCTACGTCATCAAATATCGAATGCTCTGATTTTAGCCAAAGGCTTTACATGACTGAGCTTTCAAAGATAAGATTTATGTTGCTTTCAAATCATGTCTGCTTCAAATTCAGCATCCGACCTATCCTTATCCTGTGCTTCGTAAGACCGTTAAATTTGTTTCTTTTGGTTTCCTCCCTATGACTACAGTACGATTAATTTAATCATTTCTAACATTCTACCAATAAGATTCATAAATATTTTTTAGTTTCTCCCTACGTTTATAGCTTAAAAATTTAAAAGTTTCTTTTCAAGTAACAGTAGTTACCGGACGTTTGTTGGACTCATGCCGCTTTAGACCACTTTTTTCCCTATTATGAGATTCGTTTCGGAATGGATGCATACATTCCGTGAATTATTCCTAAAAACACTTCGTGGCACTCGAAATGAGGCGAGCGATTTGACTTAAGATAGCGATCCTGAAAGAGGAGTTTTACATCGAATATTCTGCTTTTCAATCGACCGCAGATGTTCGATAACACTGATGTTGGATCATTAGCAGCGACCGTAAGATACGATACAGTTAATCTGCGCCTTCATTAATCTGCGTGTTCGTGAATCCAGTTTCTTTAGGGGACAGTATGTTAACAACTTGTTCATGTGAAATATAACAATGTCCAAGTGTTTCTTTACTGCGGGAAACGTTTCACTACAGTTCAGAACTGCCATCTCGTGAAGAAATTACATGTTTATGAAATATGAAGACAGCAGAGGGATTGAACGACGACTTCTTATCAAGCAGAATTCAATACGTCCTACTCAGTTATTGAAATCCAAAGGACTGTCACGCGCCCCGTAAGCACGTTTGATAGGTCATCTATTGGTCACCATATGTTGGCAGCTCACCACATATACAAACAAATGCACAGCACCTTATCAAAAGCATCAGGACATCACTATGCAATGCGGAGAACTGATCACCAAATGCCAAGAGAGGCGGACTCCACAGTATAAAAAGAAAACTGGGAGCGTTATGTTGTCACTAAAGCAGGCATAGGCAACCTTTGGTGACCCGCGGGCCAGATTCACAGACATATTTACTGGGTAACGGACCCATATGAATGATATCCCTTCCCCAACAAGCCATGCCAACAAATTATGACTCGAAAATAGCATTGTTGAATGTAAGTTAATATTCACCCAATCTAAACGTTTTGATTTATTTGCGCGACGTAGACAATGTGTCTTTATCCATGACATTTTGCCATAGCTGGCTTAAAACTTACATTGGAAAATTCTGCAAAGTTAGTAAGAAGCTAGCTGTTGACATGTAGATAAATGAAATTATGTGAAGATGAGATGCCAGGCATCTACAAATTTCATCATGGAGAAATAAATTCCTATGAAAGTACCTGGTTGCAGCTAATTCATTATAAATTAACAACAATTTCAACAGCCGCAGTTTCCTAATACGTCCACAACAGACAAGAATTAGTTGCTAATGTTTATATGAGAAAGAACAGTAAACATGTGAATAGAGTGGTGATTTGTCCTCACACGCTCAGTACATGTTGGTAATTCTGAGAATATTTTGGATGACATCAGTAGTGGCTCTGCTAACGTTATACTATGCCTTCTACATCGCTGGCAATGCTTTCTACACAGCGCTGGTGACCACTTTGGACAGTAACAGGTGCGATCATGTAACCCTTTTGTATCAGTTCTGAATAAATAGTTGCCACTATTTAAGTTCCAACCCTTGCATATATTATTTCTTAAGTCAACATCCCTTTTTCTCAACACGTACTAGTCGTACAAGGATAAAAGAGGTATCGTTAGAAACGTTTTTTAATCGACTGCTGAAAGTGCATACCGATTTTGCGCTAGAACTCATCGTTTTCGGAAATTTTTTAACATAAACGAGACGTTTAACTAAGGGCGTTATGGGTTCCCAGATTCATACCTATATTTTACGAAGCTAACTTATTAATCACGAGTAAGATACTCCCTTTTATTAACTGGATAATTTGTGTACAGCACTGTTCCGTTAATTCTGCCCGTCGTACAAGTTGACTTTTCTAGACGAATATGCTTTCCAAAACGACAAACATATTTGCCATTGTCGCCTTGAACTGTAATACAGCTATTACTACTACTACCTAATGTGCTTAGTGTAACCGAAAATGTTTGTCGATTTAAAACTATAGGTTATGTGGCCCTATTGGCAGTCCCTGGTCTTTGCTCATCTTACAGGCCAGTGCAAGCATTCCGAATGCAAAACAAATTTATATACATTCATTATTATTATTTCACATAGTTTGGTTTATTTTCATTTTTCTCTTCATTCCCACAATTACCTTATTCCAACGACTACACTTATTCCAAATAATAATAATAATTATTATTATTATCACTGACAGCAACAGCAGCAGCAGGAATAGTATTAGTAGTAGTATTAGCAGTGGTGTTAGTATTAACTTTAGTAATGGCCAGTAAGTACCGTTTATTAGTACTGTCTTTACATATATTCTTATCATTTTTTACTTTATTAATATCATTTTATTACTGTGTGCCACATTACAATTAGCAGCGCGGAGTGGCCGCGCGGTTTGAGGCGCCATGTCACGGATTGTGCTTCCCCTCCCGCCGGAGGTTCGAGTCCTCCCTTGGGGATGGCTATGTGTATTGTTCTTAGCATAAGTTAGTTTAAGTTTGTATGTAAGTCTAGGGACCGATGACCTCAGCATATTGGCCATTAGGAATTCACACACACTCTTTAAAAATTGTTATGTCTTAGGTAAATACGATGTAAAAATACTCTGTTCAACCTTGGTCCGATGTAAGGGAAGGCCCGACAGCCTAATCTGATCAGCTTAAATAAATAAATAATTCCACTGCTCACGAGTGTGCTGTGATGTCGACTGGTACACAGCCCTCTGTCTCGCACCGCTATGCCATCCAGTGACATTCTACACTATCAGTATGTAGGCACTTCTTATTTATTTGACCACATGGCTACTATGTAGCCCAATGAGTAACGTTTGCCGATGCTGCTGTAGTTTTGTGTCCAGGTGACATGCGTGTCCTCTGAGAACTGCAAGCCGACCGACGGCAAGAACTTCCTGTGTGTATTTGCCAGTTACCGTGAGAGCAACCGTACAACATCGTGTTTCTTTCAGTACGCTGACAGATGAATATGGGCTATCTCTTTCGTCGCAGTGACATTCACCCAAAGCAGCCATGGAAGTGTGTATGCTTTAAGCCAAATAGGGAGGAGCGGAGAGAAGGAAAAAGAAGCGACTGAGCGAGCCGGAGTCTATATTTGTACAGCGAGGACCGGACGTGACTCACGGCACGGGTCCACCGCAAAGAAGTGCGACCGCCGTGGCTGCCGGCGTGACCTTGGTGGGGGCACGTGCGCGCTGGGCTCTGCCACGTGGGCGCTCAACGGGCACCTGGTCTAGGGCCTGTTCGCTGTCACTGATGCGCTCTTCCTCCGGTCCCATACATACAAGAGTTGCCCAGAAAGTAATGCACACCATTTTTTCCTTCAACAATTCTTTACTGAACATAATGAGAATTACACACGCGAAAGAATGGTATTTTATCTACACACCCTATTTTTCTACGTAGTCTCCATCCCGTTCTATGGCCTTCCTTCAGCGCGAAACATAGGTGTGTGTGCCCTGTCGGTACCAATCCTTGTCCTGGTGGCAGTGCCAGTGCTTCACTGCTTTCATCACCTCCTCGTCGTCCTCTATATCTATTCCACGAATAGCATCCTTTCATGGCCCAAACGTGTGGAAGTCCGAGGGGGCTGGGTCAGTTGTGTCAGGTGGGACAGCTGTGGATGGTGTCCCCGACCGTTGCAAATCGTGAAGCTCCGCCGAACCGCCTTCTGATGACCTCAACCTCCGAGCCCAGTGACTAACAGTACTTCTGTCGACAGCAGATGCTCCACAGACTTTACACAAGCGTTTGTGAATATTCACCACAGTTCCTTTCTCCGCAGTGAGAAATTCAATGATGGCACATTGCCTATAGCGTACATCATCTACAGACGCCATTTTGAAACTGTCTTGCAGCTACGCTATCTGTCGGAAGTGACGGAAACGTGGCGCGCGCACTCAGCAGACTTCAGATAATACATACGTAACGATTCGCATTGGTTTCGACTGAAAAAAAAAGCGGTGCATTACTTTCTGGGCAAACCGCGTATTATCTTTTCTCATGTCAGTGACAGCCAAAGCTCTACGCTGCGCGCATCTTGGGTACCACGGACCGCAACGATAGAAGTTGGAAGATTAGAAAGCTGTTTTGTGTCAGGTGGCAGCTAATCTTTATTAAAGGATATCATGTAAGTGGGCTGTTTAGGTTTTCTTATTGGTAAGGCCACATAGCGCTCTGTATGAAGATCACTGGCTGTGCTGTGTGCAGTCTGTGGCTGGTTTGCATTGTTGTCTGCCATTGTAGTGTTGGGCAGATGGATGTTAACAGCGCGTAGCGTTGCACAGTTGGAGGTGAGCCGCCAGGAGTGGTGAATGTGGGGAGAGAAATAGCGGAGTTTTGAAATTTGTAAGACTGGATGTCATGAAATATACACTATGTATATACACTCCTGGAAATTGAAATAAGAACACCGTTAATTCATTGTCCCAGGAAGGGGAAACTTTATTGACACATTACTGGGGTCAGATACATCACATGATCACACTGACAGAACCACAGGCACATAGACACAAGCAACAGAGCATGCACAATGTCGGCACTAGTACAGTGTATATCCACCTTTCGCAGCAATGCAGGCTGCAATTCTCCCATGGAGACGATCGTAGAGATGCTGGATATAGTCCTGTGGAACGGCTTGCCATGCCATTTCCACCTGGCTCCTCAGTTGGACCAGCGTTCGTGCTGGACGTGCAGACCGCGTGAGACGACGCTTCATCCAGTCCCAAACATGCTCAATGGGGGACAGATCCGGAGATCTGCTGGCCAGGGTAGTTGACTTACACCTTCTAGAGTACGTTGGGTGGCACGGGATACATGCGGACGTGCATTGTCCTGTTGGAACAGCAAGTTCCCTTGCCGGTCTAGGAATGGTAGAACGATGGGTTCGATGACGGTTTGGATGTACCGTGCACTATTCAGTGTCCCATCGACGATCACCAGAGGTGTACGGCCAGTGTAGGAGATCGCTCCCCACACCATGATGCCGGGTGTTGGCCCTGTGTGCCTCGACCGTATGCTGTCCTGATTGTGGCGCTCACCTGCACGACGCCAAACACGCATACGACTATCATTGGCACCAAGGCAGAAGCGACTCTCATCGCTGAAGACGACACGTCTCCATTCGTCCCTCCATTCACGCCTGTCGCGACACCATTGGAGGCGGGCTGCACGATGTTGGGGCGTGAGTGGAAGACGGCCTAACGGTGTGCGGGACAGTAGCCCAGCTTCATGGAGACGGTTGCGAATAGTCCTCGCCGATACCCCAGGAGCAACAGTGTCCCTAATTTGCTGGGAAGTGGCGGTGTGGTCCCCTACGGCACTGCGTAGGATACTACGGCCTTGGCGTGCATCCGTGCGTCGCTGCGGTCCGGTCCCAGGTCGACGGGCACGTGCACCTTTCGCCGACCACTGGCGACAACATCGATGTACTGCGGAGACCTCACGCCCCACGTGTTGAGCAATTCGGCGGTACGTCCACCCAGCCTCCCGCATGCCCACTATACGCCCTCGCTCAAAGTCCGTCAACTGCACATACGGTTCACGTCCACGCTGTCGCGGCATGCTACCAGTGTTAAAGACTGCGATGGAGCTCCGTATGCCACGGCAAACTGGCTGACACTGACGGCGGCGGTGCACAAATGCTGCGCAGCTAGCGCCATTCGACGGCCAACACCGCGGTTCCTGGTGTGTCCGCTGTGCCGTGCGTGTGATCATTGCTTGTACAGCCCTCTCGCAGTGTCCGGAGCAAGTATGGTGGGTCTGACACACCGGTGTCAATGTGTTCTTTTTTCCATTTCCAGGAGTGTGTATATATATATATATATATATACAATAACTTTTGATGATATTAAGGTAAATGCATTGTTTGTTCTCTATTAAAATCTTTCATTTACTAACTATGCCTATCAGTAGTTAGTGCCTTCAGTAGTTCGAATCTTTTATTTAGCTGGCAGTAGTGGCGCTCGCTGTATTACAGTAGTTCGAGTAACAAAGATTTTTGGTGAGGTAAGTGATTTGTGAAAGGTATAGGTTAATGTTAGTCAGGGCCATTCTTTCGTAAGGATTTTTGAAAGTCAGATTGCGTTGCGCTATAAATAATATGTGTCAGTTTAAGCACAGTCTTGTATAATTTTTCTAGGGGGGCGTTTCAAACATTGTCAACTCCAGCGCTAAAATTATATTATTACCAAGACCAACGATTGCAGTTTCAGCGTTCGGCTGCAGTCAGACGGAACAAATTCGCGCTTTTGCACATTTCGATATATACAGGGGGTTTGCTTTATCTTGACACAAGTAACTATTTCGATAACTACACATCGTACGAAAAAAATGTTGAAAGTGAAAAGTTAATACAAGTATTGAGAACATCTGTCTGTGCTGCAAATGTCCGTCTTCTAACCACCCTTCCTGTGTGGGTGGGGGCAACTTTGTATTTTCAAGTGGGAATCCCCATTTTAACTGCATATTTGGATTCTACGACAAAAAATGCGTACGGTTCACTCAAACCATTGTCTTCCCTTCGTGGCAAAAGACGGTGTAATCGACAAATATCAAGCATACCTGTTTTAGCAATTGAGAATCGGCGCATTTGATTCTACATTTCATACGCGACGTAAATGTAAAGCGTTGTGTTCTGAAGATTGATATTTATGTTCGAAATATACTTCAATATACAAATTTGATAGTACAGTACAACATGGATGGCCGTTTCAATGTCTGGTTGGGAAACTACGTTTCGAGTGATCCAGGATCAACGACGTGGGTGTAATAGTTTTCTCTTCCCATGAGGGTGCTTTTATTTCCTTGCGTCCCTTCACTGGGGTGCTTGTTTTCCGTGAGCAACCACGGCAGGTGCAGCTATTACCATAACTTCACGGACATTTTACCTTATTACAACGGTTCTGGCTTGCATCCCGCCGGTAGCCGCGTAGCGGCATCGTCAGAGTTAAGGCGGTTGGATGTAAATCAGTCACCCTGATGGCGAGGTTCGAGGGCGGAACCGAAATCAAGCATTCCTATGGTCAACTCCGTAACGAACAGAAGGCTACGTTACCAAATTAGTAGCTTATTTGCCAGAAAAGTCAATGTCTAGCCATATTACTTGTACTATAAAATCACATTTTCAACACTCAAGTAACGTTTGAAGATCACCATTAACTGTTTAAAAAGGTTTAAATTTGCACTGCAAATGAAGTATAGAATCAAATGCGTCAGTTCTCACTGCTAAAACAGGCACACTTGATATTTGTTGTAAGTGGGCTGCTTCTGTGTTGGCAGCGCTGTGTAGCGCTTTGCATTGTATCTCTGACTTCATTTTCTTTGTAAGAGACTCTCTGGCTGGTTGGACTCGTTGTTGGAAGTTAATCGCCAGTAGTGTTGGGCAATTGGAAGTTAGTTGCCAGCAGTGATGGAAGTAGTGTTGAGCAGTTAAAGGTGAATGGCCAGCAGTGATGGATGTCAGATGTGAGAAGTTACATTGATGAAGGGTAGAGGTCTGAAGTGTTAGCCTAATCTAACAATCTGGAAGTATCTCACTTGGAGATTGTATATAATTCATGATTACATACCTTTGTACTTTATGTCAATGACGATTTATATTCGTGTTTGAACTGGATGTGACATTATTAAGATAAAAAAATACAT
Organism: Schistocerca gregaria; assembly: GCF_023897955.1. Taxonomy (NCBI): domain Eukaryota; kingdom Metazoa; phylum Arthropoda; class Insecta; order Orthoptera; family Acrididae; genus Schistocerca; species Schistocerca gregaria. The sequence goes on from NC_064927.1 coordinate 311,908,644, forward strand.
TATTTGGTTTGAAACAAAATCTTTCCTTTGCTAACCACATGCCTATTAGTAGTTAGTGACATTAGTAGTTAGAATCTTCCATTTAGCTGGCAGTACCGGCGCTCGTTGTATTGCAGTAGTTCACGTAATGAAGATTTTTTTGAGTTAAGTGATTAATGAAATGTATAGGTTATTGTTAGGATTTCTTTTTAGCTAGGGTCATTCTTTTGAATTAACTATTTGAAATCAGGTACTCATTTTTTGAGCAGCCAGATTGCGTTGCGTTAGGATATTGTAGGTCAGTGTTGACATGATAAGAATAAGTAAAGAGAAAGTACGTTCAGTGTCACTCAGCAGCTTCAGAATTAAACATCGTAGAAGTTCCAACTTCTCATTTCATTCAGATGTTTAAGTACAGAATCACAATTCAAAATAAAGAAGTTTCATAGTCTGTTCACCGTCTTCTCCCATGTGTGGGAAACAATGGTTTAAGTAAATCGTACGTATTTTTTGCCGTGGAATCCTAACACGCAATAAAAATGAAGAGTTCCCATTTGAAAATAGAAAGTTGATCCCGCCCACGAAGGACGGGTGGTTGGGAAGTGGCCAGTTGTAGCACTGACAGAAGTCCTCTTTACTGCTATTGACTTTACACTTTTGCACAAGATGCGTCGTTTTCGAGATACGTAATTGTGTCAAGTTGAAACAATCACCCTTGACATACGTAAATAGGTGCGCAAAACTTATGGACGAAAGTAACTTTCCTATGATGTGTGACTGTCACGTAGCATAGCTTGATTAAACTTGTACCACACGTCGAAAGAACTACTACAGTACAGTACATTACAGAAGTAATCGGCGACCGCTGTGACCGAGCGGTTCTAGGCGATTCAGGCTGGAACCGCGCGACCGCTACGCTCGCAGTTTCGAATCCTGCCTCGGGCATGGATGTGTGTAATGTCCTTAGGTTAGTTAGGTTTAAGTAGTTCTAAGTGAGGGGACTAATGACCTCAGGTGTTAAGTCCCAAGTGCTCAGAGCCATTTGAACCATTTTTTAGAAGTAATCGAAAGAAATACACCATGAGAAGAACAGAAACGACACTTTTATTCAAAGACTATATTTTCACTAATGCCACTTTGATTCATGATGGTCCGCTGGACAATACAAACGTCAGAACATCGTTCTTAATAGGGAGTGCTATCACTGTGGACGCTAATCCACGCCATGCATGTACTCCACTTCTGGTCACGAGCTTGGTAAGTCTTTTCTCCACCAGCGGGCTTGACAACTTCTGACTTCGTTAGTGCATGTGGACGTTCTGAAACACATTCCCCCAACGCATCCCACAGGTGCTGAATGGAATTTAAGTTGGAAGAACGGATAGGCCAGTCCAATCGCCGAACATTCTAGCTGGAGGAGTGGCGAGAGGATGTAACACGTTATGCTCTCAGGAACATTGTCGAACATCATTTTGGTAGTCCGAGTGATATGGTGTGGGGAGACGTACTTCCGCACGGGCGTGCTGACCTCCAAATCTTTGAGAACGGTACACTCTTCGGTTAGAACTCTATTCTTTCCCAATGTGCGTAGGGATGTATTCATCCCAGACTTCATGTTAATGGATGACGTTGCACGACCGCATCGAATAGCATAGGCGGAGGAACCCATGGACCGAGAGCATACTCGATCAATGGACTGGCCTAAACGTTCCTTCGAGTTAAATCCCGTCGAGTACGTGTGGGAATCGTTCTTAGACTTCCACTTGCAGCAAGACCGTCCAGCAACTGTCAACCGCGCTGGTGGAGTACTGGAAAGCCCTGCCACAAGAACTCCTTACTGACTTTGCGGTCTACCTGGGAACACATTGCAGAGCATGCATTGCAGTAAAGTCTGATCTCTCACACTATTAAGAACCATGTTTCGTTTCTCTTAACGTCCGTGGGAACACTATAAATCGCATCCTTCAAGTATAATTCTTGTCTGAATAAAAGTGTCGTTTCTGTTCGTCTCATTCCGTATTTCTTTTAGTTACCTTCTGTAGTAAACCACAGTCCTCCTTTCTATGTGTGGTCGAAATTCAGGGGCAATTCTAGAAGTCGGTCAAGGGGGGAGGGTCTAATGGGGGGGGGGGGGGTTGGGGGAATGGAATATCTCTTAACAAAAGGAGAGTTTGCGTCCTCTACTGACAATTGCTTGAAGTAGATTTTGGTAACTGTTTAGGAGTTCAGGAAAAAAATGTGTCTTAATAAATAATAAGACGCCTATTTTAAGCTAAATGATATTTATTGGTTTAAATAGTAAGCTATTTTCCCCGCCCGGTTAGCCGTACGATCTAACGCACGGCTTTCCGCATTGGGAAAGAGCGCCTGGTCCCCAGCACGAATCCGCCTGGCGGACTTGTGTCGAGATCCGGTGAGCCGGCCAGTCTGTGGATGGTTTTTAGGCGGTTTTCCATCTGCCTCGGCGAATGCGGGCTGGTTCCCCTTATTCCACCTCAGCTACACTATGTCGGCGATTGCTGCGCAAACAAGTTCTGCACGTACACGTACACCACCATTACTCTATCACTCATATATAAGGGTTACACTCGTCTGGTGTGAGACGTTCCGGGGTGGGGAGTCCACCTTGTGCCGTACCGCACAATAACGCTGATGAAGGAAGAGTGGTTCGGTGTGGGGCGGCGGAAGAGTGAAGTGGACTGCGGTAGTCATCGTGTGGTTGTGGACCATTGTAGCTGCCGCGGGGACAGAGCCTCTCCGTCGTTTCTAGGTCCCCAGTTAACATACAATACAGTACAATACAAGATATTTTCCACTCTTATTCTTTTGTTAAAATGTGTTTGAAATGCATTGTAACCTATATTGCTACATAATTATTTTAAAAAAATGATTGAACCTGTTGGAGTAATATATTCATTTTATCCAGTGTAATATGATACCCGGTGGGGGGAGGAGCTATAGCCATTATAGCCTCCCCCCCCCCCCCTTGCCACCTTCCCTGTCCAAGTATCATCGATCTATAGTACTCGGCAGAAAGTTATTTTCGTTGTTCTTAAATTTTGCACACAAGTGTACATTTACAGTATGAAGACGTTGATGGCTAAATGGTCGGCGACTGAGGTGCGAAGAATAATAAAGTTCTGCGTCTGAAGTAAAGGTCCACAGCTGTAATTCATCGTCATTTAGTGGAAGTTCACGTAGTGATTTAATGTCACTTAAAGTGGTGCTATTTTGGTGCTAGGAATTGGATAAAGGGAGAACAGATGTGCAACATAAGCAAATGCCAAACTCGTCCACATCGGGTGACAACGTGAGCAGTGTTGTAGAATTGATTCAAGCCAGGCACTGCCTTGATGTGAGTCAATTTACAAACGAGTAGATATCGTGCACGCTTCACTGGACTAACGTAAAACGTGATTCCTCTGAGTGGACGAAGAAACTCTCAAGACGAGAATAAAGCCGTGCGAATGCAGTATATGTTCCATTCTATTCCCGGGGCGAAGAAAGCATCCTCATCGTCATTGAGACAATCCTCGTCTCCCCACATAAGTGGTTCAAAAAATCAGTATTCGCGACCGAAGTTATGGCTAAAGTGTTTCGGAATACGCAGGGAGTGCTGCTAACTGCTTTCCTCGCCCATGGAGACTACGAATGCTAATGTTATTGTCCCACACTGCAACAGCTGCAGAAGGTGGTTAGGAGCAAACCACCGAGGGTGCTTTCGAAAAGTATCGTGTTGTTGACCGACAACGTCCAACAGCATACGGTCTTCGTTGGAAGTGATTCGGTCCGGCGTTTCTAATGGACTGTACTGGAACATCGCACATACTGCCCTGATCTCGCACCAAGCGATTTTCATCTCGCCGATCCATTAAAGCACCTGGCCGATGACAACTTCAAAACTGACGCCGACGTTCAGGAGACTGTTGTGAAGTGGGCTCTTAAACTGAATTCTTTTATGCCGGTATCGACAGACTTGTTTACCGATGGAACAAACGCTTAATCACAGCGATTACATGAGGAAAAAAATTTACTAGTTCCTCAGTAATTTTGCGTATCTCTTAGATTTACTGAACCAACTTTTCCCGTTGCCGACTTTCTGAACCACTCTCGTAGCTCAGTTCCAACTGAGTGCATCGTACCGCCGGCCGCTGTGGCCGAGCGGGTCTAGGCACTTCAGTCCGCAACCGCGCTGCTGCTACGCTTACAGGTTCGAATCCTGTCTCGGGCGTGGATCTGTGTGCTGTCCTTAGGTTAGTTAGGTTTAAGTAGTTCTAAGTCTATGGGACTGATGACCTCAGATGTTAAGTCCCATAGTACTTAGAGCCATTTGAGCCAAGTGCATTCAGTGATTTCTGCGACAAACCACAGCCTTGAAGGTGCGAGATTGGCTGCATGTGCGGAAATGCTGCCGGTTTTAGCCAAGTACATCTGTATTATTTATTATAGATATTATTTTGCGCAAAATTATTTCTTATGAAAGAATAAGATGCGTGATCGCTATCCGTCTCCATCATGTTATCTGATTTGGAGCTATTTCACTTGCAAACCATGTTGCTATTGTTTTGGTCCTTCGGCCCAAAGAATAGTTTTATGAAGCTCTCCATGCTAGTCTAAACAGTGCAAGCTTCTTAATCTCTAAGTACCTACTGCAACCTAAATTCTTCTCAATCTGCTTAGTGTATTCATCTCTTGGTCTCCCTCCACGCTTCACTCCAGTACTAAATTGGTGATCCCTTGATGCCTCAGAACGTGTCCTACCAACTGATCCCTTCTTCTAGTCAAATTGCGCCACAAACTCCTCTTCTCCCCAATCCTATACAGTGCCTCTTCATTAGTTACGTGATGTACCCATCTAATCTTCAGCATTCTTCTCTAGAACAAAATTTCAAAAGCTTCTATTCTATTCTTGTCTAAACTGTTTAACGTCCATGATTCTCTTCATGCATGGCTACACTCCATACACCTACTTTCAGAAAACACTTCCTGAAGCTTCATCTACACTCGATGTTAACAAATATCTCTTCTTCAGAAACGCTTTCCTTGCCATTGTCAGTCTGAATACAAGTCTACATTTTATATCCTCTCTATTTCGACCATCATCTGTCACTTTGCTGACCAAACAGCAAAACTTATCTACTACTTTAACTGTCTCGCTTCCTAATCTAATTCCCTCAGCATCACATGATTTAATTCGACTACATTACATTATCCTCGTTTTGCTTTTGTCGATGTTCATCTTATATCCTCCTTTCAAGACACTGTCCATTCCGTTCAACTGCTCTTCCAGGTCCCTTCCTGTCTCTGACAGAATTACAACGCCATCGGCATTTCTCAAAGTTTTAATTTCTTCTCCATGTATTTTAATTGCTACTCCAAATTGTTCTTTTGTTTCCTTTACTGCTTTCTCAGTATACCGACTGAATAACATTGGGGATAAGCTAAAATCCTGTCTCACTTCCTTCTCAAACACTGCATCCCTTTTGTGTCCCTCGACACTTACAACTGCCATTTGGTTTCTTTACAAATTGTAAATAGGCTGCCTGTATTTTACCCCTGCTACCTGCGGAATTTGAAAGAGAGTATTCCAGTCAACATCGTCAAAAGCTTTCTCTAAGCCTACAAATGCTAAAAACGTAGATTTGCCTTTCCTTAAGCCTATCTTCTAAGGTAAGTCGTAGGGTCAGTATTGCCTCGCGTGTTCCTACATTTGTACAGAATCCAAACTGATATTCCCTGAGGTCGGCGTCTACCAGTTTTCCCATTCGTCTGTACAGAATTCGTATTAGTATCTTACAAATGTGACTTTTTAAACGGACACTTCGGTAATTTTCACACCTGTCCGCACGTGGCTTCTTTGGCATTGGAATTATTATAGGCTTCTTGAAGTCCGAGGGTATTTTGCCTGTCTCATACATCTTATTCACCAGATGGAAGAGTTTTGTCATGGCTGGCTCTCCCAAGGCTATCAGTAGTTTTAACGGAATGTCGTCTACTCCCGGGGCCTTGTTTCGATTTAGGTCATTCAGCGTACTGCCAAACTCTTCACGCAGTGTCATATCTCCTATCTCATCTTCATCTATGTCTTCTTCCATTTCCATAATATTGCCCTTAAGTACATCGCCCTTGTACAGATCCTCCGTATACTCCTTCCACCTTTAACTTTCTCTTCTTTTTTTAGAACTGGTTTTCCATCTAAGCTCTTGACATCCAAACGGGTGCTTCTCTTTTCTCCAAACGTCTCTTTAATTTTCCATTAGGCGTCATCTGTCTTACTCCTAGTGACATATGCTTCTACATCCTTACATTTGTCCTCTAGCCATTCCTGCTTAGCTATTTTGCACTTCCTGTCGATCTCATTTTTGAGACGTTTATATTTCTTTTCGACTGCTTCATTTACTGCATTTGTATATTTTCTCCTTTCATCAATTAAATTCAGTATCTCTTGTGATACCCAAGGATTCCTACTAGCCCTTGTGTTTTTACCTACTTGGTCCTCGGCTGCCTTTACTATTTCATCTCTCAAAACTATCCATTCTTGTACTGTATTCCTTTCACCTGTTCTTGTCAATCGCTCTCTAACGCTGCCTCTGAATCTCTCTACAACCTCTGGTACCTTCAGTCTGAAAACCATACAGGACCTATATTTAACCATTCAGAGACGACTGGAATATGTTTCGAATGCCACCTATTATGCATGGTAATTTGTTGTATTATTTGGTATTTCCATATTTTTCTCAATCTCCTTACCATTAAAAACAAATGAAAGAAAGAATTATAAAGCTACACTACTGTTGACCAAAATCACTCAACTTCAATTGCATCCACAGTCGCAAGCAGGAGATCTCTTGTGCCAGAGGCAGGACGCAGATGACAGTCCAGTATGTGCTTCACTGTCTGTGGTTCTCCACAATCACAGTTAGTGGTATCCACAACAAAGTGTCACTTCTGGAGATTACTCCTGGATTTTCCAACTTCAGAACGAAGAGGACTCCACACGATCCAACTCTGTTCACACACAAGTGGGCGGGTTTCTGAAGGGAGAGGTTAGGTAGAGTTGTTCTCAAGTCAATAAATCCACAATCGTTTTGTTGATGAATTTGTAAGTGATTTGAGGGCACAGAAGTTGCGAAATTCAGTACGCAGACCTATCACCTCTGGCAGCAACAGTCTCTCTAGCCCGGCGGTGTATCGAGTGGAATTGAGATTGGATGACACATACGTGTATATGGTCCCATGCTGCTTTAACTTTCTGCCAGAGTTCATCACTCATAGCAGCTGACGAGTTATAGTCTTTCAGCAAATCAAGACCAAATGTTTTCAAAGGGTTTGGGATCAGGAGAACGTGCTGCCTAATGATACCCTCTGCCACAAGGCTTAAGTTGGTTTGCGAGATGTAGGTGGTCTGACACTCCACTCTTTTTCACAGTTGTCAGACATCAGAAAAAACATCCTGTGAGTGTGTTAGCGTCAGTAGAATAACTTTTTGCGGTTAGGAGTGGACCCTTATTCTATGACAGAGCACAATGGTGTTTAGCTGTACTAAATATGTTTTATTCTTATTTTGTTGTTATCAAGCACACACGTTTACATAGATTGTGATATGTCCATTTAAGGACAGTTATCAAGATAATGCATTGCGTCCTGTTTAGTAGAAATGTCTCTGAACACAGCAATATCAAATTTAAACAGAAGGTTCTCTACAAGATTTTTCTTGCTTCTAGACGGTGAAGTTGGCTGATATTACGACAAATCATATGATTCCGGTTCTACGTTCGGTACTATTTAGGATGACAATCAAGTCTATGGAGGATGGTTAGTTTTTGTGACAAGATGAGCAAAAGATTACTTAAGGTTGCTCGAGTTCACCGTGGACGCAAACTGATGATCCAACAATTTTACGTGTTTGCCATAGGCACGTACATTTAGCTGCGACGTGCAGTCAGCTGCATGGCTGCTCTTGTCCTCTTAAAATCCTATGAAAAGCTAACCAAAATCTTTAGTGATTTTATCAGCTGAAACAGTCCTATGTTTCTCTTTAGGCGAGAAAACATGCACTTATCCCTACTCTGGAACATTTAGCGATATACACGTGCATAGATGGAGCAGGGTGTATGCTTCAACGTCCTCTCAGCTCTCAGCTATTGATCTCAACGACTCTTCAGCCAATTTCTAGCTGAATGTCAGCCATAGTGAACGCAGTGTTGCACAAAAATTCCTCTATTGGCGTCGTAAAGAGCGTGATGCGCCCTGTTCTACACTTGACACTGGTTCAAAGGAGAGTCTCCGAAGTTTTCGATATTGTGTTTTTCGCAGCAAACTGTCCCCTACCTGTGTCCTTTCGTGCTTCACGTCACTGCTTTTTCAGACCAATGGGAGCATTCTTTTCACTTTGTGGAAACTTCCCACGCCAAAAGCAAAGGGCTTACCTCTAAACTGCGTCGAAATATCGCCATTTCTACTTCTTCTGAGTTTATTTCAGACAATCGGAGATTTTGTACCCGCTTCTGACGCCTAAAAGTTACATACATACGTCACGAGCGTATCACAGACCTTTCACGAGATCAATTGCGTTGCTTGTCTGTTTGTATCCATCTGGAAATTCCCCAACACAGTTTTCTAACGAATTTCTCCGTCGGAAACAGCTCTGGGCTGCTACCTGCTCCCCTCAATGTATCGCCTGGCGCGTTCTTTGTCCCTCTTGCCACAAGTCACCAAACCCCTGTTAGAAGCCTTTCGTTGTATGCGGGCTATGATGATGTGACTCGCGTTTGCCTCCAAACTAAAACGTTTCTTCTAGCAGCTTTTTTCCCTTTTTGGCCGTTGACATGCAGGATTTTGGTTCAGTGTGTTAATACCGTCGAATCGAGTCTCATCCGTTTGTATTACATACTGTAGATTTTGATAGGAAAATCTGCTCACATTTACTTGTTACAACGTATAAAATCTCATGTAAGGTGCAACATTGACATTCATTCAAGCTGTCACCTTACAATGTACATGTATATCTGAATACGTATTGGGAAAATACCTAAAGACTAGAATATGGTTCGACTTTTTATTATATGGGAAGCGTGGTATGGTCCACTTTACAATGAATGCCTCCTGTTACACGGTGCAGAAGACAGTCGTTTCTTTGAGTTGACAGTATACTGGTATCAGGTAACAGGAGGTTCACATAGCTTCGAATTAGTAACTATGACTCTTCAGTACGCAAGAAGTGGTCGCATTATTTGTGAGTAATTTTCATTCAAAGATGGAAACATAATTCCAGGAAGGCTTCCAACCAGTTACTTTGAATTGTTTTTAGTACAGTGAGTCACGGCCCTCATTTGATTAATTACTTTTTGTTGTGAGGAAGTCTAATTATTAGATAGTAAAATGCTTCCCAAACTGCGGCTCTATCTTGACCTATGACTTTCTCTGTGTCTGATAACAATTATTTCTACAAAGCTAAGATCATTGTATCCCGATTCACAGAAATGCTCAATGCTGCGACCTGAGCTCCAATGACTGTCGTTAAGATGCTACAGAGTTGGCTGCGTGGCATTCAAATCAATCAAATCACCCCTTAAACCAACAACTATTCACCACGTCACAAGGACAATGTATACTACCAGTGTATTAGAACTTACTGGATAAGCTTTCTCGATTAAACACTACAGAAGTGGCAAAGCAGTTATTTACATCACTAGCGTATTTGGGTACTTGGAGACCTTTGCTCCCTCATTACTTTCCAACAGACTACATTCGTATCCACCAAAGTTCCCCAGTTCTGACAAGAAGAAATAAGAGCTCTACATAGACGAAAGCTGTTTGCAGATAACGAGTAAACGATTCTTTAAAGAATCTAACTCCCATGTACATGAGAGCTTCAAACATCCAATTAAAAGTCAATATTTGACCTTGAGCATGTAAACAAGGAAGGATTTAAAATTATGCTTAAATTTGTTGAAAGTCACTAATAGCTCTCATTATGAAACACTAGCTGAATATTTGTACGTAACTTGCGCTTCATTTTAAGCAAAAGCTACTTTTCACACATCAAAATGTTTATGACGTGATATCTGATGTACTATATATCGTACGATGATATAATTTTGTAGCCTCATTCAGTGATATATGTAGATACTACGCGAATATTGCAGTATGAATAAAGTTACTAGTGAAGAAGTAATGACATAAAATGTCATACATCCTGTTGAAGTTTTACTACCCGCTATTTTAAGTAAAAGCTCGTTTTTCACGCATCTAAATGTTTACGACATCATATCTCCTGAATCGAATTCCACGATAAAGGCAGGCCGCGGCGCTTACGCCATACCACGTGACAATGCAGGTCTTACAAGTGCCAGTAGCCTGTCTGGGGCGGTGGGCGAGTAACTATTTCAGACTGCGCATTTAAATATATGTAAGTTCTAGATAGCACATGACAAAGTTATCACCTATTGTGGTTACCTTTCAATTAAATCTTGATTTTCCATGGATCCTGGACGGAGCCGAGCGTTCACGAAGTGTGGCGGACAAGCCGACTAGTGCCGCGTCCTGAGCTATGTGCGGTAAAATGATATAATTTTGCAGGTGGATTCAGTGGTGCATGTGCATAGCATGTACAAAATGTACCGCGAATGGAGTCAGTAGTATAGAAGTAATAAACTGAAACGTTATTCCTGGTGCTTAAGTTTGACTACAGGAACAGCAAAAAATGCAATGAGCGATAAACTTTCCTCCTTTCGTCATTTTTTGATGGGTACGTCAACGAGAAAAAGTTTCTTAAAGGTTTAAAATTATGTTTAAAGTTTGTTGGAAGTCGCTAAGAGGTCTCATTCTCAATTACTGGATTAAAAAGTCCGGGTGTCTGGGCGCCATTCAGTTACGATGCCGCGCGGGATAGCCATGCGGTCAAGGGGCCTTGAAACGGTTCGTGCACCAACCCCCGTCGGAGGTTCGAGTCTGCCCTCGGGCATGTGTGTGTGTGTGTGTGTGTGTGTGTGTGTGTGTGTGTGTGTGTGTTTGTGTGTTGTCTTTAGGGCAATTTAGTTTAAGTAACGTGTAAGCCTAGGGACCGATGACCCTAGCAGTTTGGTCCCATAGAAACTTACCGCAAAAATTTTCATTTACGATGCCTCAAGATAAACACATTCTTTCTAACTGTAATACTTGACTTTTGTGTCAAGCACTTAATGTAAGATTATAGTTCTTAAGGAGTAGATTATGAAAGCATTTTAACTTTTTAATACCGACAATAAAAGTTGTGTTGCCCCTGAAAACCGTTAGATAGGCAACCTACAATTGGTTTTGGTTTCGAGGTTAGCGGTTTGGTAACATAGATACCACAATATACGTATACAGCCTTTCGCTTCAGCGCTCCTATTTCAGCAAATAAACTGAGACTTACCACTGTAGGGTTAGTTACGTGTCTGAGAAGACTTAACAGCTGTACCATCCACAGTATTTGCCGTATAATCCCAAGTATTTCCACTTATTTTACGAGTATTCAGCCGAGCAGAGGTCTCGGTATGAGGGGTACGTGAACTTGGCGGCCCACACGAGCGTCCGAAACTCGCTGCTGTTACGCATCGACTAAGGGCTTTCTCCAGGACGGCGCAAGACTTCCTCGTCTCGTTTTAGCAGGTCAACGGCCGCACAGTCTAAACAACTGGTCCTCTTGTTGCCAGTACGCCGCGCAGCTGACGCAGTTGCGGCACACTTCGTTACCACAGAACCTCTCTCTCTCTCTCTCTCTCTCTCTCTCTCTCTCTCTCTCTCCTGTAGCTTATAAAAGGATCGGCTACGTCATGTAACATTACATCGCAAACCAGCAAGCGTGACCTTCAGATCTCAACAAATCATTTGATTCAAAATGGCACTTTTTCTTGTCACATGCAATGTTCCTTTTGCAATATTCACCATTATCGAGGTGAAACACAAATAAAAATCACTGTATGTGACTCAAAATGAATTGCAAACATCGATTTATCTGCGAAAGGTAGTAACACTAACTGTAAAAATATACAATATAGATCGATAGATGCAGAAAAGACATTTTTTATTGCATGAGATTATAATGTGTAAGTAATTAAAAGAAGTTGGTTGGTTTGTTTTGGGGAAGGAGACCAGGCAGCGAGGTCATCGGTCTCATCGGATTAGGGAAGGACAGGGAAGCAAGTTGGCCGTGCCCTTTGAAAGGAACCATCCCGGCATTTGCCTATAGAAATTTAGGGATATCAAGGAAAACCTAAATCCGGATGGCCAGACGCGGGATTGAACCGTCGTTCTCCCGAATGCGAGTCCAGTGTCTAACCACTGCGCCACCTCGCTCGGTAATTAAAAGAAGTATTATCATCTTTGTAACAGTATAAAACACACTGCAATGTTCATTCTTCTGTCTAGTCTGTTTTGTCCTGTTCGTTCTGGTGTTAGCTGGAATAAGGTACGCAAGCTATTGTGCTGCGCTAGCATTTGTTTCTGTCGTAACGTAATTGCAAATATTTAATGGTGTAAACTTTGTCCTAGTAAGAATACATTAGTATAAAGTGATCTACGTGTGTTATTTCAAGAACCTACTCCACATTTATCTTGTTGTTGTTGTTGTCTTCAGTCCTGAGACTGGTTTGATGCAGCTCTCCATGCTATTCTATCCTGTGCAAGCTTCTTCATCTCCCAGTACCTACTGCAACCTACATCCTTCTGAATCTGCTTAGTGTATTCATCTCTTGATCTCCCTCTACGATTTTTACCCTCCACGCTGCCCTCCAATAATAAATTGGTGATCCCTTGATGCCTCAGAACATGTCCTACCAACCGATCCTTTCTTCTGGTCAAGTTGTGCCACAAACTTCTCTTCTCTCCAATCCTATTCAATACTTCTTCATTAGTTCTGTCATCTACCCATCTAATCTTCAGCATTCTTCTGTAGCACCACATTTCGAAAGCTTCTATTCTCTTCTTGTCTAAACTATTTATCGTCCATGTTTCACTTCCATACATGGCTACACTCCATACAAATACTTTCAGAAACGACTTCCTGACATTTAAATCTATACTCGATGTTAACGAATTTCTCTTCTTCAGAAACGCTTTCCTTGCCATTGCCAGTCTACATTTTATATCCTCTCTACTTCGACCAACATCAGTTATTTTGCTCCCCAAATAGCAAACCTCCTTTACTACTTTAAGTGTCTCATTTCCTAATCTAATTCCCTCATCATCACCCGACTTAATTCGACTACATTCCATTATTCTCGTTTTGCTTTTGTTGATGTTCATCTTATATCCTCCTTTCAAGACGCTGTCCTTCCCGTTCAACTGCTCTTCCAAGTCCTTTGCTGTCTCTGACAGAATTACAATGTCATCGGCGAACCTCAAAGATTTTATTTCTTCTCCACGGATTTTAATACCTACTCCGAATTTTTCTTTTGTTTCCTTTACTGCTTGCTCAATATACAGATTGAATAACATCGGGGACAGGCTACAACCCTATCTTACTCCCTTCCCAACCACTGCTTCCCTTTCATGTCCCTCGACTCTTATAACTGCCATCTAGTTTCTGTACAAATTGTAAATAGCCTTTCGCTCCCTGTATTTTACCCATGCCACTTTCAGAATTTGAAAGAGAGTATTCCAATCAACATTGTCAAAAGCTTTCTCTAAGTCTACAAATGCTAGAAACGTAGGTTTGCCTTTCCTTAATCTTTCTTCTAAGAGAAGTCGTAAGGTCAGTATTGCCTCACGTGTTCCAGTATTTCTACGGAATCCAAACTGATCTTCCCCGAGGTCGGCTTCTACTAGTTTTTCCATTCGTCTGTAAAGAATTAGTGTTAGTATTTTGCAGCTGTGGCTTATTAAACTGATAATTCGGTAACTTTCACATCTGTCAACGCCTGCTTTCTTTGGGATAGGAATTATTATATTCTTCTTGAAGTCTGAGGGTATTTGGCCTGTTCCATACATCTTGCTCACCAGGTGGTACAGTTTTGTCAGGACTGGCTCTCCCAAGGCCGTCAGTAGTTCCAATGGAATGTTGTCTACTCTGGGGGCCTTGTTTCGACTCAGGTCTTTCAGTGCTCTGTCATACTCTTCACGCAGTATCGTATCTCCCATTTCATCTTCATCTACATCCTCTTCCATAATATTGTCCTCAAGTACATCGCCCTTTATAGACCCTCTATATACTCCTTCCACGTTTCTGCTTTCCCTTCTTTGCTTAGAACTGGGTTTCCATCTGAGCTCTTGATATTCATACAAGTGGTTCTCTTTTCTCCAAAGGTCTCTTTAATTTTCCTGTAGGCAGTATCTATCATACCCCTAGTCAGATAAGCCTCTACATCCTTACATTTGTCCTCTAGCCATCCCTGCTTAGCCATTTTGCACTTCCTGTCGATCTCATTTTTGAGACGTTTGTATTCCTTTTTGCCTCCTTCATTTACTGCATTTTTATATTTTCTTCTTTCATCAATTAAATTCAATATTTCTTCTGTTACCCAAGGATTTCTACCAGCCCTCGTCTTTTTACCTACTTGATACTCTGCTGCCTTCACTACTTCATCCCTCAAAGCTACCCATTCTTCTTCTACTGTATTTCTTTCCCCCATTACTGTCAATTGTTCCCTTATGCTCTCCCTGAAACTCTATACAACCTCTGGTTCTTTCAGTTTATCCAGGTTGCATCTCCTTAAATTCCCACCTTTTTGCAGTTTCTTCAGTTTTAATCTACAGTTCATAACCAATAGATTGTGGTCAGAGTCCACATCTGCCCCTGGAAATATCTTACAATTTAAAACCTGGTTCCTAAATCTCTGTCTTATCATTATATAATCTGTCTGATACCTTTTAGTATCTCCAGGCTTCTTCCATGTATACAGCCTTCTTTAATGATTCTTGAGCCAAGTGTTACCTATGATTAAGTTGTGCTCTGTGCAAAATTCTACCAGGCGGCTTCCTCTTTCATTTCTTAGCCCCAATCCATATTCACCTACTATGTTTCCTTCTCTCCATTTTCCTACTGACGAATTCCAGTCACCCATGACTATTAAATTTTCGTCACCCTTCACTATCTGAATAATTTCTTTTATCTCATCATACATTTCATCAATTTCTTCATCATCTGCAGAGCTAGTTGGCATATAAACTTGTACTACTGTAGTAGGCATGGGCTTTGTGTCTATCTTGGCCACAATAATGCGTTCACTATGCTGTTTGTAGTAGCTTACCCGTACTCCTATTTTTATTCATTATTAAACGTACTCCTGCATTACCCCTATTTGATTTTGTATTTATAACCCTGTATTCACCTGACCAGAAGTCTTGTTCCTCATGCCACCGAACTTCACTAATTCCCACTATATCTAACTTTAACCTATCCATTTCCCTTTTTAAATTTTCTAACCTACCTGCCCGATTAAGGGATCTGACATTCCACGCTCCGATCCGTAGAACGCCAGTTTTTTTCTCCTGATAACGGCATCCTCTTGAGTAGTCCCCGCCCGGAGATCCGAATGGGGGACTATTTTACCTCCGGAATATTTTACCCAAGAGGACGCCATCATCATTTAATCATACAGTAAAGCTGCATGCCCTCGGGAAAAATTACGGCCGTAATTTTCCCTTGCTTTCAGCCGTTCGCAGTACCAGCACAGCAAGGCCATTTTGGTTATAGTTACAAGGCCAGATCAGTCAATCATCCAGACTGTTGCTCTTGCAACTACTGAAAAGGCTGCTGCCCCTCTTCAGGAACCACACGTTTGTCTGGCCTCTCAACAGATACCCCTCCGTTGTGGCTGTATCGCTGAGGCACGCAAGCCTCCCCACCAACGACAAGGTCCATGGTCCATGGGGGGGGGGGCGGGGACATTTATCTTATGAAAAGAATATTTAATGAAAATTATTTAGCATGTTTCCAGTTGCTGCGTAGCGAGTAACAGTGATCTCTGACTGTTAACAATTAGCCGCCATTACGCGGTACATTAAAAAATATTTTTTCACAGCGCAATGTCTGATAGCCGGAGAAAAAGAAATCATGTAAAAATATTCAGTGAGATTAATTGAAGGAATCCAGTGAAATAATTTTATTAATCTGTGATAGTGAACTGGAGCGGTGTAATACTACGCTATTGCATTTACAGTAATTTGTAGGGAGCCTGGCGCTCGATAAAATCAGATATAATATGTAATTGGCAACCTAAGAAATTCGTTATTTTACTTATCATATCTCTTTCTCTCTTTTTTTTTTTTTTTTTTTTTTGAAAGCTAAACATAAAAACTAACTTCACTAAAAATCAGTAACATATCTGGATAAATCAAAGAACAAACAAATTTACTAGGAGAGTGTTTCCTCTAAATAAACAGTTACATTTTTTAGAGATATAATACACAGTGTATCTTAATGTTTTCTTTAATTCGATCACGAGCGAAACGAATAAGTATAACTACCTTGCCATATGCAAGATTTGATCTTCCACCACGGATAAATTGGTGTCAGGAAATTAGAAGGCTTGGAGAAGTACGTGCGCGTTGAGGCTTTGAAAGAAACGAAGAAGAACGAGAGTTTTATGTCCCATCGACCACAAGAGAATTTAGAGACGGAGTACGACTCTCCGCGTAGGGGAGGATGAAGAAAGAAATCGTCCGCGCTCTTAACAAAAAAAGAAAGAAAGGAAAAATCCATTCCGACATTTGTGTCGAGTTATTTAGGGGAACTACGGAAAATCTAAACATGTATCGCTGGACCGGGATTTGAACCCTGTGAGGTATCTTTGTCATTACAGAATTGTTAACTTCATACTTTCATATGTCGATGTGCACACATCTGAGAGCAGGACATGTTGATCCGCTATCTTTGGTTTGTTGTTACATCGGCTCTGCCTGAGGTCGCACATAGAGACCATTATTATTACTCGAGGTGTGTTGCGAATTAGACGTAGAATTGAATAGTTAGGAAATTTTTATCCAGAACTGAGCTGCTAAATATTGAATACAGAGTTGATGGAAATGAATGAATAAGACTATGATGGCAGTATTTATGGATCTTGAAAAGAGCTGTGACGACTTATGATTTAAGGTAAATTTGCAACTTCGCATATTTTTGGATTCTGGTGTAAAATCAGTTGTCCTATCGAAATTTGTTTGAAACGCATCTGATGAATTGCTCAAAGCTGGTAAATTAGTTCTCCTGCCTCACATATACATTTTTGTGAAAGAAAAGATGTTCTGAGTAGGTTAATCTTTATATAAAAAGTTAAATTTTTGAATAATCAACCTATAAAATAAACCTGTCATTTTGTATAAAGTCAGTAGTGTTCAGATCTTGAAGTCAAGCTATAACGTAATTTTTTGCCATAAAAATTGCTCCAAAAATCGCTTGTAGAACAATAACACCCAAAATTAATCCAATAGAAAAAATACTATGTTATTTGTGTCCTCATTGCACGTTGAGACACAAACACACACACACACACACACACACACACACACACACACACACACACACTTGAATGTGATTTTTATCTTAGCATTTCAATTTAGCTTCTCTGCGGCGCTGCTTTCTGTCCTCCAACTTCGAGAAAACAGTTTTACTGTATCGATGTTAGTGCAAGAATAGTTCGGGGCAGTAGTCGCACTGTTACACTATACATACAGAGCACTGTCATTACACATTTAACCAGCGATTAGGTCAGATAGCTTGCATTCAATTTTGAAATTATTTTCTTTATATACAAAGTACATTTCAGTGAACAGTATGATCTATCCGTGTGTGGAACATTTATCGTATTCATAGTTGTGGTTCGCAAGTTAGGTATGTAAATCTGCAGTGGACTTTAAAGTTATTTCGATTATTTATTCAGACGACATTTAGTAGTTCATTTGATGTATAATTTTTATTGGTTTTATTTTGGTGTATCTACATCTATTTTTTACATGGATACTCTGCAAACCACCCTTTAGTGCCTGGCAGATGATTCATCGAATCACCACCACAATAATTTTCTGTTATCCCAATCTCGAACAGAGTGCGGAAAAAACGAACGCCTATATCTTTCCGTGCGAGCTCTGATTTCCCTTATTTCATTATGATTCTCGTTCCTGCTTGTGTAGGTCGGCGTCAACAAAATATTTCCTCATTCGGAGATGAAAGTTGGTGATTGGCTCTCCTGAGAAGATTTCGCGTCAGCGAAAAAGATTTTGTGCTAATGATGTCCATCCCAAATCGTATATCATATCAGTAACACTCTCTCCTGTATTTCGCGATAATACAAAACGTGCTTCTGTTCTTTGAACTTCCTTGATGTACTCCGTTCATCCTATCTAGAAGGATCCCAGACCGCGCAGCAACACTCCAAAAGACGGCGGACAAGTGTAGTGTAGGCGGTCTCATTGGCAGATCTGTTACATTTTCTAAGTGTTCTGCCAATAAAACACAATCTTTGTTTTGCCTTCTCCACAACATTTTTACGTGCTCTTTCCAATTTCAGTTGTTCGTAATTGTAATTCCTATTTATTTAGTTGAATTTAAGGCCTTTTGAATTAATTGATTTATCGTGTAAGGGAAGGTTAACGGATTCCATTTATCACTCGTGTGGATGACCTCACACTTTTCATTATTTAGAATCAATTGGCAACTTTCGCGTCTTTCAGACGTTGAAAACTGTCCACTGTGGTGTCAGGCAACACACCACTGTTCACTCGACTGCCTAATACAGAGTGCAAGGAATCACCTTTTTCAGTAACTGGTTTTGTGCACTTATACTCTACACACTACACACGCACAGAAATATAAAACTGAAAAATTACAATCGTCCACCTCCCAAATGTGAGTCCAGTGTGCTAACCACTGCGCAACCCCGTTCAGTTTGAGGCTTCGAGATGCTCAAATGGTTCAAATGGCTCGGAGCACTATGGGACTTGACATCTGTGGTCATCAGTCCCCTAGAACTTAGAACTA